>NC_056739.1:244891076-244982661 GCF_019279795.1 Protopterus annectens | reverse complement strand
AGTCCACTGCTGTTGTGTCCCCCACACATACTGTGGGGTTGGGTCCATATATGTGTGGGCTTCACCTGCACAATACACGTGTGCCCTTATGCACTCCAGATGCCAGTGTATATAACAGTGGTATATGGCCCTATGTTACTGAGTCTAGGGGGGATGCACCATAACTAACCTAGGCTGTTACAACATGTGGGGGTATCAGGGGTAAGCTGCCTTAAGGTATCTGGATGTACATTACCATACAATCCACCTTGGGTAAATGCAGGCCTACTGCCTCCTGCCATATAGACTGTTCTGTTTATCAGTGTGATTGTGATGGTGTCAGTTATGCCTTGTTATGTAACAGATACATCCCATTGTGTCAGCTGAGGTCTTTACCCTGTCGGGATTGTGTACAGAGTGTAGATAGAGGCTGCTGGACTATACATCTGCATTACTTACTGTTGATTGTTTGGTATCCTGTGGCCCAGTCTGTCTTTACTATTGTACTACTTGAAGGCCTCGGCCTGGACAGCAACATATGTAAACCTTTCCAGACTAGTGTATTAGTATAACTGCTTCACAGTTACATTACTCTGTTTATATGGATGTCAGTGTCTAAACAGCTATATGACATGGCATATACAACTGTAATAGTACACAAATAAAGCTTTCCCATGTATACAAACCTGTGTGTAGTGTTATATCATTTGACCTCTCTGTGGGTATATGTTGCAGGCAATGATTGTCGTTTGTATAGGTGGTTCATACAGTGCCCAATTGGTAAGGTGGTAACTGTAGGCTTAGTGGCTGTTTCATATTGTGTGCACTTTCTACATATGTATCTTCCCATACATTTCTCTGTGTGTGCATGTGTAGTTACATACATATCTATATATATATATATATATATATATATATATATATATATATATATATATATATATATATATATATATATATATATATATATATATATATATATATATATATATATATATATATGTATATATATATATATATATATGTATATCTGTATCTGTATATATGTGTCTGTGTATATGTATCCTAGGGATGTTGATTGCTTCCACATTGTACATTCCCTATGTGAGCCAGACTGTACTGCATGATATGTTACTGATACCAGCCTGACATCATACAGGTGGGATGGAGTACTCTTAACATCTTGTGCCCATGTCTTGTCAGGTCCTGGTTGTGGGATCTGCAACAGTTGGTAGTGTATTGCAGGGCAGACGTGTTTGGCTGTGGGTGGGGGAATACCTATTCATACATGATGTATGTTATTTGGGGCCTCTCAACCCCATTAACAGAGCTTATGGACATATATATTTTTGTTATGTTCCCATTCTTATCTACAGATGTATGTCTGTATATACCTATATATATATATATATATATATATATATATATATTTATATATATATATATATATATATATATATATATATATATATCTGCTTACATATATATACATTGCTGTATAGGTATATATATATATATATATATATATATATATATATATGTATACATATAGATGTAGACATATATATCTATAGGCGTATGCATATGTATGTATGTTTATATATATATATATATATATATATATATATATATATATATGTATTTCTATATATATCAATATCTACATATATAGATATGTATATATCTATTTAGATATTAATATATGTACACACACACATACATCTACATGTTTAAATACATTTCCTGTACTGTTGAATGACTGCTGGATGATATGTTTGTGAAAACATCAGGGTTATGTATATCTGACATGGCTTAGTGGTAAATCTCTATGGTGAGCGGGGTCCTAGGTTTGAGCCTTGCAGAGGCTGTTTATTTTGTTGCTGGGTAGAACAAGGGCCATTGGATACAGAGTGATTAAGGCACTTTTAAGCAGTTGTAAGAGGGTTTGCGTGGGTTTGCACGGAGGTAAGCACTGCTAACTTCCGGTTACAGTTTCTTATACTCAGTTAGCTTCTAAATTGCTTAACCTGTATAGGCATTGCTTACCCCCATACAAACAGGCTTAAAACTGCTTACTGCTGTTTAAAAGTGCTTACTCCCTCTTTCCCCGTGCTAATTTCTTTAAAAGAAAAGAAAAAAGGGTTGATAGGAAAGTGGTGAAAAAGGGGCACAAAGAGGGAAAGATTGTAGGGAAAATAGCTAGGGATGTGCAGGAGGGTGTAGGGAAGGTGCATCGCTTCACATTTGTTCTACAGCAACAGCTGTGCATATACACTGACTTTGGAGGTAGATGTGGAAAAAAGTCCTGAGAGAGGTGTAAGGACAACATTAATATGTTGTGATACCAATTAGACCAGATTACATGTGTCCAGTGTTCACATGTGCAGAATGGACAGCTATGTATGGGGCAATATTTTATTTTGGGAACAGATGGCCCTTTTTTTTTTCAGGTGAGAGAGGGATGTTGGGGAGGGATAGTAGGTATATTTGGGGAGGTAGGTTAACAGACAAGACAAACAAGACGCATACAGGGGTGGTATATGACATATGTGGGGGGTAAATACCTTGATGGGGAGGGATGTTGGGAAATTGAAAGCCCATGAGCCCCCTAGTGGAAACAGTGGGACTGAGATCCCTACCAATGGGCAGTCACCACTGCACCTTCAGAGCCCTGAAGGTGGCTGTTCTGGGTGCTGAGTCTGAGAGCCAGGCTGACCCTCTAATCGTAACACACAGCCCTTGAGCTGGCGTAGAATATCTGCAAACTGCTGATCAAGCTCTCTATGCACCATGACCTGACCTGGCAATAGGTGACAGGCTCTTGCCACGTCCTCTCCCGGGGGGGGCAAGCCCCATCCCCTGAGGCGGTTCCATCCGAAGGTGGTGCAGGACCAACGGACAAGAAGGTTCTAGGTTGGGTCCCAGATGTGCTGGTGCCTGGTGGCATGGCCAGCTGAGGTGGGAAAGGTGGGTCCGCTGGGATCTGCATTCCCATATGTGCTATGGTGTTTATGGTGTATCAACATATGTGGATTAGTAATAGTCAACACATTCCAAGGTTAGGTATAACAGCATTCATAGATATTCCCATTAACCCAGACACCAGATACGGAACAGTTGCCTAGCAAATGAAACACATGCAGATATGGGACCACAGTGGTAATAAAAACAGCATGCAGGTACATTGATGGCACCATGCCACCAATGTTGGCGTATTTCAACATAGCACATGCATGGAAACAGATTTACTTCATTATCAACCAATAGGACATATGTCCCAACAGAACAGTGAAGTCATTACATACCAGCTGAGGTGGGTATTTAGTTTATTGTTGGAGATATGGGGGGGGTGTCAATTAACAACTAGTATATTCCTGTAGTTCACATTATTTCCTAGTCAGTGCTGTTATCTGTACTTTACAAGTATTACTCAACTGCCCCTATTGCCTTAGTTTGGACAATGATATGGCTGTCGACATCTTTATACATGAACTGATTTTACCTGCAGTATACACCTCTTACCTGGTATACCTGTGGAGGAAATGTTTGTTAACACTAACTAACTGTTTCTACACATACTCCCAGATTCCAGGTTGATGTTGCACATACCTGTCCATCTCTTTCTGCACAGACTCTGGCCATGTCTTGACCACATGCAGGTGAACTGGGACATATCTAGAGTATTGCCATCTTCAACCTTTAGTGACTTACCACACTCTTATACAGGCATTCCTACACAGTTATATTATGTAGCACAGTGTGGGTGACAGTGATCAGTGATACCTTATTATTTAGGGCAACTGCAACACTCGCAATTCCATAAAATACCAGAGTAAACAGTATCAATACAGTGTATCACGCTTTTTATTTCTCGGCATAGTGTTCATATCCGACATACCTGTGGGAGCAATGTTTGTTAGCACTACCTGAATGTTGCCACATAAAGTACTAGGTTAAACATTAGTATTATGCACCTCTGTTACTGTATAAACTCTGGTCACAGCTTGACATCATGGGGGTGTAGATAGGACATACTTGGCTTATTACTCTCATAACCGTTTCGTGAGTTGCTAGAGTGGCAGCTTTGTTCTCATAGATGTGTGACAATCAGTTGTATTCCGTTTGCTGCCTAAACATCTGGGATCATCCTACTGACTTCCCAGGGGGACAGGGTGACAGCCATCAGATATGGGCCCATATACTGGACATTCTGGTCTTATCTGTACAGTTGTGGGGTATGATTCTGTATGCAGCCTACTTCCACTCCCAGGATTCAGACCATGGCTGTGTCTGCTACAACTAAAACACTGTCCATCAGAGTTGTGTGTGCTATATAGATATTTCTGTATATCTCCTATCTGCTTTCTGTCTTATAATTCTCCTGTGGTTTTGCATTCTTACCTTGCATTACAACACTCTTATACAGGATTTCCTAGACAGTTATATTTTGTAGGACAGTGTGGGCGACAGTGATGAGTAATACCTTATTATTCAGAGCAAATGCATCAGTCACAATGCCATACAGTACCACAGTAAACAGTACAGTACAGGGTATCATTCTTGTATTTCTGGGCACAGTGTTCATATCTGACAGACCTGTGGGAGAAATGTTTGTTAGCACTACCTGAATGTTGCCACACACAGTACCAGATTCCACATTACTATTATGCACATACATCTCACTCTGTTACTGTACACACTCTGGCCACAGCTTGACAACATGGGGGTGTAAATGGGACATATGTGGCTTCTTACTCTCATAAGGCTTTGGGGAGTTGCTAGTGTGCCAGCTTTGTTCTCATAGATGTGTGTCAATCAGTTGTATTTCCTGTTTGCTGCCTATACGTCTGGGATCATCCCACTGATTTCCCAGGGGGACAGGTTGACAAGCAACAGATATGGGCCACTTTACTGGACATTCTGGACATATCTGTACAGTTGTGGGGTATGGTTCTGTATGCTACCACTGCCAGGATTCGAACCATAGCTGAGTGTGCTAAAAATACAACAGTTCACATCTCAGTTGCATGTGCTATTTGGATTTTGTTGTCTGCCTTTTCACTGTTTTCTGTCTATGTGTCTCTCAGTTGTACTAAATGGCCTCTGGGGATTACACCAGTCATATACAGGCATTCCTACACATTCTATTTATGGTGCACAGTGTGGGTAACAGTGCTTAATGCAACAGTACTATTACATGATTGCAAATCTACATTACCATATGATACCAGAGTATACACATGCAGTCCAGCAGTTAGACCTTTATTGTCAGGCTATTATGCTTTTATTTACATACAAACTATATGAGACTCTTCCTGCCATATTCTCCGGTGTATGCGATACTTGCCTTAAACAATGCAGGTTTTATACTGGGAATTAATTTACTAATACTTTTAGATTTATTTCCTATGACAGTACATGCAAGAGTATTACTAACCTGCCTCATGTCACAACCTCTCCAGGTGACAGCCATAGGCTTCCTGGTTCATGGCCTGCTCACTTGCAGCTGTGAAGGACATAAGAGGAATATTTAGTCATACCTATCCATGATATACATGAGCTGGCAATTATTACACACATAGTGGAGTGATACTTACACAAAGCTGGGACAGCCCCTGCCATTCTAGCCTCTTGGATCCACTGCTCCAAGAGGTGCCCCTTACGCCGCTTCAGGTCGGCATAGTAATGCCTGACTTGCTCACCAGTTCGGGGTATGCCAGTTGCACTGGTGAGGTTACGAGCGAGATGGTCTCAGGCTTCCACCTTATATTGGAAAACCTGGTACTGGCCCTGCAGCAGTTTCTGCTCATGGTCTTTGACAAGGAGTCCTGCCATGACTCTGGACTCTTGGATGCCCCAGCGCTGCACCCAAAAGTGCACACCTTCTCCCCTTTCTGCCATGGTGCCTGCAAGGAGAAGCTACAATCAGTTATGAAATGTATTTCCACCTGTTAGGTTAAGTAGGGCCAATTTCCCACACTTTGCCATGATTGGGTGGTTTTGAAAAGGCTAAGCTATGTGCAAACCTGCTTACCTAAGGTTGGCATTGTTTAAAGGGGTATACCACTGTGCACATTGAGTTAGCTGGCCTACAATTGCTTACACCTCCTAAGCTGGCCTGTGCAATGCTTAACATTGCTTACCATAGTCTTTACATTATATTTCCTTTTTGGCATTGATTTATTATTCATTACATCTTATATATATATATGTCTGGTATCCATGATTCATGTGTATGTACACTGTATGGGGTCCTTGTTTTATTAAGGACTTTAACACTCTATTACAATTACACCTCACATCTGGGCTTACTGCTGTACTCCAGTTCACATATTTATGTTATGTAGTGGGTTATAGAACATATGACTGTATACTGATTCCTTTCACAGGTTCAGTTTGATTTTACTATAGTGAGGACTTGTTTGGTGATACCACATTCTTCTGTACTGCTGTAATGTCTTGTTAGTTATCTACTGTGACTATAGTGTATAGGGTCCCAGATTCAAGACCTGCAAGGCTGTTTATTTTGCTGCTGGGCAGAACAAGGGCCATTAGATACAGAGTGATTAAGGCACTTTTGAACAGTTGTAAGTGGGTTTGCATGGGTTTGCATGAGGGTAAGCACTGCTAACCTCTGGTTAATGATGCTTGCAGAGAGTTAGCTTCAATATTGCTTAACCTGTGTGTGCATTGCTTACCCCTGTGCAAACTGGCTTAAACTCACTTACTAGTGCTTTAATATGCTTACTACTGCTTATTGGTGCTTACACTTGCTTACTCCCGCTTACAACTGCACTAATTTAGACAGTAATATCTAATGGTTCTTGGGAAGGATGAGGATTTGGAAGCCGCATGGAGTTATCATTCATTATACATTTTAACTTCCATTTGTATCCATGATTCCTGTGTACATATACTGTATGGGGCACATGTGATTATCTGTGGACTTTGCAACATTATGACATTGACACCTCACATCTGCATTTAATGCAGTACTCCAGTTCACAAATATATGTTTTTTAGTAGGTTATGCAACTAAAATATTGGTCATAACGTGATTTGACATGGAAAGTGCTGCAGTAGGACTCGAACCGGGAATGCCTGTTTGTAAAGTGAATGCTCTGCCCACTACACTATTGCTATACTGCTTCATTTGCATATATCTTCCTTGTTATCCTCTTCAGCCATTTAAGCTGCATTAGCCGTAGCTAAGTGATGGGCAAGCCCACGCACCTTAGGTTAGCTTTAATCGGATTCATAATAAAAAAAAAGGTTTGTTTATTTGGTTTGTATTTACTATTGCTGTTGTACACATGGGGGGATGTTGCTGGGGGTATGCGGACACCTATGAGTGGTCTCACTCATTCCTTTGGCTTTTCTGCTGTTATTCATTGTGGGGACATGTGTATTCTGAATGCTCTGCTCTCAGACATGCCCCCTGCACTCTTACATGCTTCGTGTAAGATTAGGAGCTCAGGCAGCATGCCTTCATTAATATGCATGGTGCGCTGCTGTCCTGCTCCTAAACGGCCACTTCCGTGCAGGACTAAGCTAGTCCTGCATGGGAGATTAGTAAATCTGGGGGATGGATTTAAAATATAAAAGGAAATCAGATGAATGAAATATTGTGGGTAGTGGGTCGGCCACAGTGGTGCAGCGGTTAGCATTGCTGCCTCACAGCAAGAGGTTCTCTGGTTCGATTCTCAGCTGGGGTGCCTTCTGTGCAGAGTCTGCATGTCCTCCCTGTGTTCATGTGGGTTTCCTCCGGGTTCTCCAGTTTCCTCCCACATCCCAAAGACATGCAGTAGGTGGATTGGACACTCTAAATTGGCCCTAGGTGTAAGTGTGTGCATGTGTGTGCCTTCTGCAGAAAGTTGGGCACCAGGCTGGCAACCCAACACTGTAAAACTCCACTGCCAATCATAAGTGGACAGATGATCCACTGTGGTAACCCCTAACTGGGAAAAGCCAAAAGAAGAAGAAATATTGTGGGTAGTGACATTTTCTTTAAGCAAACTGGTACACTATGCATGGAAACATTTAAAAGCATTTAGGTAAGATGAATAAGATTTAGCTATTAAGAAGTTAAGTTCAGCTTGCATGGAAGAAGAAATACATAAAGAGAAAGGAGAGCAAGAATAAGTAATGATGCTTTAGATCAGATGGAAATGTGCATTTCTTTGGTTTTAATGATGTGAAACTGGAAAACGTGGCACTGTTTATATTTAAAAAGATGTGTGTTTCCCTTTGAGTAATAGCTGGAGAAAAAATTACATTAAGTGACATTAAGTGGATAAATTGAGGGAAATATTCTACTCATGTAGACATGTGAAATAAAAAACTCAGTACAATATCAGAAAAAGAAAATAATATGCATAATGAACATACACTGAGAAGGTTAGACTCAATATTTTGAGTTAAATTCTGACTAATGGAATATGGCTTTGGAGTATCTAAAGGTGAGGAAAGTTATCTTGGAGTACTTTGGGTCTAATAACTATGATTGGTCATACACATCTGAAAAAAGCTTTAAAGAGTTTTGAGATTATAAGTTAATAGAATCTTGGATGGTGAATGAATTCAATTTGCATTTGTATTTCAAATTTTCATAGTTTTTTCACTTACAGCTTTAAAATGCAAAGCTTGTTGGTGCAGCAAGGGAGGTTTACAACTAATAAAATAATGAATTCACCAAGCTCTGGAAAAGATAACAGCATGTTATAGCTTGTTTAATATATCAAGATAATGAACAGTTACAACAGTGTTTTATTATATTAAAATAAGCTAAACAATATGCACTTTCATCTTAAATTATTTAGACTTCATCAGAGTATTTAAACTGTCATGTGATCTTTCGATATCTATGTAATCTAGGCACATGACCTTTTAAAAATGTATTTTTTAAAACTTTAAAGGTGCATTGTTACAATATGTTGTTAATGCATTAAGCAGAAAAAGACAATACAATGACTGCTCTTTATAAACATGTTTCTATTGACAGCAACAACACATTTTTATTTACCATTTTAGAAAAGGTGGAATGTACCCCAAGAAGTGGACCCGGACAATAATTTTAGAACATGACTGCTCTTTATAAACATGTTTCTATTAACAGCAACAACACATTTTTATTTACCATTTTAGAAAAGGTGGAATGTACCCCAAGAAATGGACCCTGGACAATAATTTTAGAACAGACAAAACTATTGGGGCAAATATTCTTGAATACCTTAGCACCTCCAGGGTTAAATGATATTATATCCATCTCTTCTATTTTAAAAAGGAAAGCCTTTCAGAGATAAAAGAGTTACCCTACATCCAGTCACTATAATACTATAGGTTTATTTGTTTTGCATGTTTTTTAAAGCCTTTCAGTAATAGACAAGGTAACTATTGGTTTTCCTATGAAAAGGTTACTAATAGTAGCAGTCATCATACTGTCATTTACTGCTTAATGCATTAGCAACATATTGTAATAATGTACCTTTAAAGTTTTAAAAAATAAGTTTTTTAAACGTCATGTACCTAGATTATCTACATATAAAAAGATCACATGACAACAGTTTAAATAATCGGATGAAGTCTAAACAAGGTAAGATGAAAGCACTTATTGTTTCAGTTATTTTAGTAACACTGTAATAAAAGGTTAACTGCTCATTATCTTGGTTTATTCAACAGGCTATAACAACATGCTGTTATGTTTTCTGGAGCCTGGCAAATTCATTAATTTATTGGATGTAACATAAATTAAGTTTCTTAGGTTTTCTAAGTATGGTAAATGCTTCAGCAAGACTTTTTAAAGTGACTTTAATGCAAAGATTTGGTTTGCCTTTAAAGTATAAAAAAAACAAGTTTTGAAAAGGGAAAAGTGTAACTGCTTGAAATTTTTTGAATGTTAGAGATAATAATCAAGGCCTTTGCCTCAATATAAATAACAATCCATGATTTATTAACTTTGAATGGAAATGCAGATAAGGAAACTGATGGCTATTATACCTACAAGGGAACAGAGTAGGAGTCCATATTTGATATATTATAGGTTTATTTGATTGAAAGGACATGAGTGATTTACTTATTAATACTAGATCAGAAAGTAGTCATCTTCTATTACATCTAACATTAAATGGGAGTTTAGTACAATATAGAGTTCTATAATATTCATATACCTTTAAGACCAGCAGGAATGGGAGACAGAGCCCAATGGGTTGGTAATTTGGCCTTCCAATTGCTGGAGTGGCATCAAGAAGATAATTGATTTATCATGAACACTTTGCTGGTGCATATTGTAATAAAATATGTCAAAAGTATTGTTAAAAAAATTGAGCTTGGATCAGAAAAGGCCATTAAACAATAATGGATGGCTTAATGAGAACTTTTAATATTAAAAACAATCCTATAGACATTGCCTCTACAGACTCTAGTGAATTTGTCATATGAAGTAAAATCACCCCTTTCATGCAATAATACATTTTATTAATGATCTCATAATGACCCATTATCCTAGCATTAAGGAATTTCTCTGTATCTAATGTACAGCATTTCCTGACTACTCTTTGAAGTATTAAAACTATTTACATAATATTTACACCATATAATGGCATTACCAGTACCTAGAAATATAACAATTTTGCAATATTTATATAACATACAGCATTCCAGAATATGTACGTGTGTGTGTGTGTGTGTGTGTGTGTGTGTGTGTGTGTGTGTGTGTGTGTGTGTCTGTGTCTGTGTCACTCCTTTTCTGGCTGTCTGTCTTCACCTAATGCATCCAACCTATTTCTTAAACTTTTCATCCAGTTTCTGCACTTTCACTTCCTGCTACCTGAATAATTTATTCATATTGCCTCTGCCTTCACTTAACTAATATATCCGGCTTTCCATGTCATAGTTGTGTCACTCTTCAGCCATCCTGCCATTAACACCATCTTGTTACTTTCGTCCCTTACCAATGCTCCCTGCCATTCATCTATGACAAATACGCATGACAATTATTACATGTTAACATCCTTATTATATACATAGTTCTGTATTACTTTCACTTCCTTGCATTTTTTCTGTACTACATTATGGTCTCATCACATATGAATATGTTCTACTCCCTGTCCCATGCATATACAATACAATGTTTATTTCCAGTGTCCCTCCTCCACAGTCTTATCTGTCATGTACCACCTATGCAATATTCCCATGTATCTTTCTTTCTTTTATACTTCTTAATACCTTTTAATTCTAAACCACGTCCTGTGCATCAGCTTATATCTCATTGTTCTTCCGTAATCTATTTTCCTTTACTCACCACTCCCTATGTTTAATAAAGTGTTCACCTCCTCTTCTTCCATATGTTTCAATATATTTCCAATATTCTTCCTTTTTGTATACCAACTAGATCATATCCCTTTGTGCTTTCTCCTGATTTCATGTATGACAAACTTTCTTGCCTTATTATGTATTCCAACTAACTTTAGCCTTATCTGTTCTAGCTGATTTACCCTCTCAATTGCCTTTTTTTGAATCTCACACTTAGGCTTGTTACGCCATTCATTGGCTTTCTATTGGACACAGAGATACTTTAATTCTTAAGTCAATACCACTCAAAATAGTTCCATGCATACACATGAACAACTCAAACTGTATTACTTCCAGACTGCCTCCTCACAGTCAGTGGAATTTTGTGCATTCTCTTTTAATGTAGTGCTGAGCATTATGACAATGCCACACCAACGAGTGATCAACATTTCCTTCAAAATACTCAAATTCTACCAAGTAATCCATTTCTTTTATCAACAACTAGGTGGCAGCATCTTTATAAATTGGGTCACCAAAGACTAGTATGAATGTCTATGAAGAAATTGTTTAATTTCTCAAAAGGTATAGACTTATTTGCCTGCACTCTTGTAAAATACCTAAGTGTGGAGATTTCTACTCAAATCCAGGTCCTTTCAATTACCATATATTTCCTTTCTTAGCTGGACATATAAATATTCAGTAGAATCATGACCGACATTATGCATGAATCTAAAAAAAACTGTAGTATTGTTTATGCATGTTATAAAATCATCAATTTTTCCACACTGTCATTCCAAGCTATAGAAATATATCACCCAGGAAGCATGTGTACATGGTCCAAAAATCTGTGTAATGGCTGTTAACTAAAAACTTCTCCTCCCATGAGACCATGACTATATTTGCATACAAAGGCCCACAAGGTGCTTCCATCACAATACTTTATTTTGATGAAAATAATGACCTTCAAAAAAGAAATAATTATTATGTAATACAATGTCCATCAAAGCACTGAGTGCATTATTTTTACTCTGTGACATTTTAAAATGTTCAGCTAAATATTCTAAAAAATATTCAAAGCCAACTGTGTGCGGGATGCAGCTGAAAAAAATCTAGCACATCTATTGTAATAAAAGTAATTTCTGAAACATTACTTAACTGGCTTACTTTTTTCAAAAACTCACAAGAGTCTTTGCAAATATGATAGATATTATAAACATCTTAGTTCAGCATTTTGTCACTAAATCGTGCTATAAAACTTGCTTTTGATGTGCCCCCATCGACAATAGGTCAAAAAGGTGGACAATTAACATTTTTATGGATTTTGGGCATGCCAACTATCGCTGGAGTTTTATGTTCTTTAACAGACAAAAACTTAAATTCATCCAGATGTATTTCACCCAGCATGAGCATGTCATATAAAACAGTATCAATTTTGTGGTCTGCAACATGCACCTCATTAATAAAAACTTCTGTATAAATACTATCATACAATAGATTAAACATATGTTGATCGTAGTCTAACTGATGCATGACTAATAAACCTCCCCCTTTATCTTGCACATAAATTGCACCTTGTTTTCTCTTTATAACTCTTTCAACATGTCATGCTGCTGTTTAGAAAGACTGTGCCAAGAAAGTGGAGATTAGGACTTCTCAAGGACCTAATATCCATTTCAGAAACCAGCTTATACAGCTTAAGGTCGAGATGAAGCTCAGGGTTGACTGTGCTAGGAATACTTAAACCACTTAATTCACATGCAGTAAAGTTTTTGTAGGTCATCAGATACCAAAGGTTTAGTTTCCTCACATAGAATTTAAGCTCACTAATAGCTTTTGTTATATCCAGCCTCTTAGCTGGTACAAAAGACCAACCCATACAAAACAAATCCTCATGGAAAGTATTTAAATCAACAGAACTAGAATTATAAATTTTAAAGTCACTAGTAGAGCAGAATATAATATTACAGTTATGTACAGTAAACTCCTTTTCTGCACTGGCTCCCCCTGTTCTGATTGTTTGAGGAGCAAGTCATATTCCAGCTCTGGTCCTAGTGATTCTCCTGGTTGTTGTTTCTCTGGTTCCAAATCCATGCTAACCTCCTGAGGGGTGCATACTCTAAAGGGTGCTGATCTACTTCATCTCTTTGTTTGAAAGACACTGGTTATTGATCACTTTGCTGTTTATCCCCTCCCCATATGCTTTGAGGGGGCTGGGGATATGCCTTCCCAGCTTCTTGATTTTCTGTTGTTAAATTTTCCAGCATGTATTATCCACATCTGAAAAAATAGATGTGAATCTTGGCTGCACTTGATGTAACAAAATATCTTCATGGATAGTTTTATCTAGTTTTTTGATGTCAGAGTACAGCATTTCCATCTCACTAAGATTGTGTTTGATCAGGAACTCCATAAGTTCACATACATGTTGGTCAAACATGGCTAGGAGATTCTGGTGTAAGTGTCAATGCTGTACCAAGTCAGTGGGAAATTTCTAAGCTGTCAGCCCTTTCGGAACATGTTATACCTTAATAGAGAGATTATTGAAAGTACCAATTATCCTGCTGGACACCCTTTTTACTCTAGCATAGTAGCAAAAGCCTAGAACTCAGTCCCTATAACAATAAAGCAATTACACAACCTTTACATGTTTAAAACTTCTTGAAACTATTTCTGACTAATTTCATTTTTCTATTTTACCCTACCTTCTAACCATGTTTTCATCACTCACCTACAGTCTTGGAGCCTTCATCTCCTTCCACCTCCTTCATCTATAATCATTTTCATTTTTCTGACCTGTTATCCCTTTTCCCCATCTTGCTACCATCTCCTTTTTCACATGTGGAAATCTTAACTGCCTGTTATACTACAAATCATCATCATCTTTCGGCTTTTCCCATTAGGGGTCGCCACAGCGGATCATCTCTTTCCATTTCTTCCTATCCTCTGCATCTTGCTCTGTCACACCAACCGCCTGCATGTCCTCTCTCACCACATCCATAAACCTTATCTTAGGCCTTCCTCTTTTCCTCTTACCTGGCAGCTCCATCTTTAACCTCTTTTTCCCAATATACCCATCATCCCTCCTCAGCACATGTCCAAACCAACACAATCTCGTCTCTCTTGCTTTGTCTCCAAACTGTCCAACTTGAGCTGACCCTCTAATACACTGATTCCTAATCCTGTCCATCCTAGTCACACCGAGTGCAAATCTTAACATCTTTAACTCTGCCACATCCAGCTCTGACTCCTGCCTTTTTGTCAGTGCCACTGTCTCCATCCCATATAACATAGCTGGTCTCACTACCCTCTTGTAGACCTTCCCTTTCACTCTTACTGGTACCCGTCTGTCACAAATCACTCCTGACACTCTTCTCCACCCATTCCACCCTACCTGTACTCTCTTCTTCACCTCTCTTCCACATTCACCATTACTCTGAACTGTTGATCCCAAGTACTTAAACTCGTCCACCTTTACCAACTGTACTCCCTGCATCCTCACCATTCCTCTACCCTCCCTCTCATTTACACACATATATTCTGTCTTAGCCCTGCTGACCTTCATTCCTCTGCTCTCTAGAGCATATCTCCACCTCTCCAGAGTCTCCTCAACCTGATTCCTACTCTCACTACAGATCACAATGTCATCTGCAAACATCATAGTCCACGGGGCTTCCTGTCTGATCTCATCTGTCAACCTGTCCATCACCACTGCAAATAAGAAAGGACTCAGAGCTGATCCTTGATATAATCCCACCAACACCTTAAATGGATCTGTCACTCTCACTGCAGTCCTCACCACTGTCACACTACCATTGTACATATCCTGTACCACTCTTACATACTTCTCTGCCACTCCTGACTTCCTCATACAATACCACAACTCTTCTCTAGGCACCCTGTCATATGCTTTCTCCAAGTCTACAAAGACACAATGCAACTCCTTCTGACCTTCTCTGTATTTCTCCAATAACACTCTCAGAGCAAACATTGCATCTGTAGTGCTCTTTCCTGGCATGAAACCATACTGCTGATCACTAATCATCACCTCCCTTCTTAACCTAGCTTCTACTACTCTCTCCCATAACTTCAAGCTGTGACTGATCAATTTTATCCCTCTGTAGTTACTGCAGTTCTGCACATCACCCTTATTCTTAAAGATAGGTACCAAAACACTTTTTCTCCATTCCTCAGGCATCCTCTGACTTTCCAAAATTTCATTAAACAATCTAGTTAAAAATTCCACTGCCATTTCTCCTAAGCACCTCCATGCTTCCATTGGGATGTCATCTGGGCCAACAGCCTTTCCATTCTTCATCCTCTTCATAGCTGTCCTTACTTCCTCCTTGCTAATCTGTTTCACTTCCTGATTCACTATCCCCACATCATCCAACCTTCTCTCTCTCTCATTCTCTTCATTCATCAGCCTCTCAAAATACTCTTTCCATCTACTCAACACACTCTCCTCTCTTGTGAGTACCTTTCCCACACTATCCTTTATCACCCTTACTTGCTGCACATCTTTCCCAGTTCTGTCCCTCTGTCTAGCCAGTTGGCACAGGTCCTTTTCTCCCTCTTTAGTGTCCAATCTCTCATACAACTATCCATATGCCTTATCCTTAGCTTTCGTCACCTCTCTCTTTGTCATGCGCCTCATCTCCTTATACTCATGTCTACTTTCTTCATCTCTTTGACAATCCCACTTCTTCTTCACCAGCCTCTTCCTCTCTATACTCTTCTGTACTTCCTCATTCTACCACCAGTTCTTCTTGTCCTCCTTCCTCTGCCCAGATGTCACGCCAAGCACCTTTCTAGCAGTCTCCCTTACTAGTTCTGCTGTAGTTACCCAGCTATGCGGTAACTCTCCACTGCCTCTCAGTGCCTATCTTAACTCTTCCCTAAACTCCACTTCACAATCACCCTTTTTTAACTTCCACCTTTTAATCCTTGGCACTGCTTTCACACTCCTCCTCCTCTTCTTGATCACCAATGTCATCCTACAGACCACCATTCTATGCTGCTTAACTACACTTTCGCCTGCCACCACTTTACAATCTCCAATCTCCTTCAGACTGGCCCTCCTACATAGGATATAATCCACCTGTGTGCATCTTAATCCACTCTTGTACATCACCCTATGCTCCTCCCTCTTCTTAAAATATGTATTCACCACAGCCATGTCCATCCTTTTCGCAAAATCCACAATCATCTGACCTTCTGCATTCCTCTCCTTAAAACCATACCTACCCATCACTTCCTCATCCCCTCTGTTCACTTCCCCAACATTCCCATTAAAGTCTGCTCCAATCACTAATCTCTCACCCTTGGGATACTCACCACAACTTCATCCAACTCACTCCAAAATTTCTCTTTCTCATCCATCGCACACCCAACTTGTGGAGCATATGCACTAACAACATTCATCATTACACCATCAATTTCGAGCTTCATAAACATCACTCTGTCAGACACTCTCTTCATGTCTAAAACACTCTTGGCATATAGTTCCTTTAGTATAACCCCTACCCCATTTCTCCTGCCATCTACACTATGATAGAACAATTTGACCCGTTTCCTAAACACCTGGCCTTACTTCCCTTCCATCTGGTCTCTTGCACGCACAATATATCAACCTTCCTTCTCTCCATCATATCAGCTAGCTCTCTTCCTATACCAGTCATACTGCCAACATTCAAAGGTCCTACCCTCACTGCTACACTCCTAACCTTTCTCCTCTTTTCCTGCCTTCGGGCATGCCTTCGCCCTCCTCTTCTCCTTCGGCCAACAGTAGCCCAGTTTCCGCCAGCACCCTGTTGGCTAACAGTACTGGTGGTGGCCATTGTTAACCCAGGCCTCGACCGATCCGATATGGAAATATGAAATTTTCGCACCATAAGTTATGTGGCAGAATTTTTACTCCGGATGCCCTTCAGCACAAAGAAATGCACTGGCTTGTGCATCCCCAGTGGCTGGGTACTACAAATATATATATATATATATATATATATATATATATATATATATATATATATATATATATATATATATACATACACACACACACACACACACACACACACACACACACACACACACACACACATATATATATATATATATATATATATATATATATATATATATATATATATATATATATATCCATATATATATATATTTTTTTTTTCCCCCCCTTCAAATTTGTAATTTGTAAATATTTCTTTCTCTATTAAATGTGTATCTTCTCATCAAAGCACATACTTTCTTTATGAACCAACCTTTTTGCTTTCTCTCATTTCTAACAGTCTGTCAATTTATTAATAACTCATTAATAACTCCTTTCTCAACTGACTACTGTCCCTTTCATCTCATTCTTTTATCTCATTTGAATTCATGTATGTTTCGCACTTAACTCACCTTTGCTTCCAACTCTCTTTATTTCTTCTAATTTAAACACATTAAGCTTAGTTTTCTCACTAGGCATTTCTAGTAAGTCTGCATTACATTGTATTATACTTGTGAAAATGAAAACCTTTTCAACTCTATTATATTATATTTCACTTACAAAAGTGACAGTCCATATAAAATGTTTATAGTTACTATTGACTACTGCTTTTCTTTCATGTGAATGTTCATCAATGCTCATCAATGTTTCATGCTGAAGATTTATTTTCTCTGGGCCTTGACTGAAAATGGGGTTATTGGTCAGTCAGACTTTTCCAGTGAACAAATGCCAACAAATAAATAATAAATGAATGCACAGGGTATAATTTATTGACAAACACACGAACCTGAAGCAGCAACCTCCTTCAACCAGCAATGCATGTGCATTCCTCAACAGAAACATGATCTAACTATCACATTTAGATGGAATGGTAGAATGATTATGAACAACTCAGAACTCTGGTACCACCAAAACTAACCAATAAGAAATTTATATCATAGTTTCAATTATCTGGTCAACCAGCGATATACAGTAAAACAGAAGCCAATGTACTGTTACTTCACTTTCAAATGCTCCATCACCCAACCAGTCATGAGTCCAGCATAATACAGAAAAAAAAATGATCAGGACACACACCATACTACAAGATTACACTGCAAATGAATATTTCTGTTGCTAGAATTTTTTGGTTTGATACTGGCTATAGATCATTGACTGTATTGTTCCTATTGAGCCACTGTAACTAGATAGCATGTGCACATAAGTACTGAGCATGGGCAAAAGCAGTGCCATTTTGTAAACTCAGCCAGCATGAATGCAGTCGTGGAAGGATATACATGTGTGAGTGTGTATGAAGTAATGTGTGAATCAGTTACCTTAAATACTTGTTCTAATTATAGTTCCTGATAGAACACAGCCAACTAAATACAGCAGTGGTTAGAGAATGAGGAATCCTACTTTTTATTCAAGTAAAAGCACTAACACTTTGACAGAAAACTTTGAATAGGATTCATAAAGATGACCAGTAACATTTTTCTAGTCAGAGACAGACTTCCTATGGTCCTTCAGCACAGAGACATGCAGCACCATGGAGGAGTGTCTCTGCAGCCATGCTAAATGCTAATGAGGCATACCAAGGGAGAGACATTTGCAAATTAGCCATGGGTGCTCTCGCCCAGGGCTGCTTGTGGTAAGTAGTATAGTGATTGCTATTTTGCATTATAAGAAAGATAAAACTCTAATGTCCATTGAGCATAAAAAATCCATGGGTTAGAAGGACAAAAGCAGAGGTGCGTCCTTGTGGGGAAGTTTTCAGTACAAAGCTGAGAGGGACACTAGACAACACCAGGGAGAATATTTAAACTATAGTGGGACTCAGGTAAAATTTTAATAGAACAGATGCATCATCACTACACATTTTACAAACACTAAGGGGAATAAAACATCAATATCTGCTATTATTTACTGGTTCTAAGAATCATTGCTTTATAATGGCAAAGACAAAACATTAAAGTAGACACTGGGAGTGTTCTATCAACTCATGTGTGTGTGTGTGTGTGTGTGTGTGTGTGTGTGTGTGTGTGTGTGTGTGTGTGTGTGTGTATGTGCATGTGTCAGATTGGCTGCCAGGTTTAACTATTGCAGGAATGTGCTGATTAGCAGTAGCAGTATTTTATAGTGATTCAGAAACATGCAAATACTGAAATCTGTCCTCAATGCAGCTTACATGTTTCTGAATCACAATTTGCTGCATCCTTATAACAGTCCCTTCTTACATCTGCAGCTACTCTTAGTGCTGGTATTATTTCTGAATCCTTGGCCTTGCCTATTGAAGCATCTTGTTAAAAAAAAAAAAAACTTTGCTAATTTTCATAAAACACATTGAAAAAATGTATTCAAAGTATTGTATTTCAAACAGTATGTTGAGAGTGAACCTAAGAAAATGGATACTATATTGCATTGTGGAAAGACAAAGAACATTCTATCGAGATGTATTCACAATGAAAAATATCATGAAAGAGTATCTTTCCCTACCTTGTCTTTATGGGACTAAGACAGATTATAAAATAATATTAATAAAAATAGAGAAATACAGGGGCCTCTCTACAATGATCAAGATGAAATTGTTTGAGCATCAATTGCTTGAAGAAACAACATCATGGAGTGTAACACCAATCTCTGTTTTCAATAGAATATAATTGCTGGTATGATTTCTAATTATATACCACCAATGCCTCACCTCTTATAGGCAATTTCTATCTTTTACAAATTGGTGCAACTGTGGAGCTGGTATATATAAATTTTGGGGCATGGAGTTGCAGGGGGTGGGATTTTCCCCTCTATAGAAAATGCTAGTTAACTTTCTTTTAACCCTTCTGTGCTTCTGGCATTATTTTCAGTGTTCCTGATCCTTGGACATGTGGAAATTGGCAATTGATAGTGGAACCGAAACATAGAGGCATTAATGCCATATAGATAGATCAAATACATTTGTTTTCAAATTCAATCTGAAATTCATTAGCACATTTTTGTTACAAAACAGTGTACTATGCTATAGTCTTTGAATGTCAGGTCCTAGTCTGTAGCATCATGTATTGGTACTATTTGATAAGAGTTTTGTGTCACAGGTTTGAACAACTAGAATTATTCTTTAATTTGAAATTTTCTGAAAAAAATTTAATTATTAGGCAAAACTGGAAAGCTACAAAACTTAATGCAGTTTTAAATTCCAATAAATAATGTTCAGAATGAAAAAAAAAAATCAGCTTTATAAAGTGAGACTGGGGAAAAAGATATCACTGTCGATAAAACACAAAGAAAATGCATTTAGAATATAACAGAAGAATTACAAAAATGACTAAAATTACATTTTTATTTGGTTTAATAATTACCAGAAAAATAAACTGCTTGTTTGCAAAAACAAAACTATTTGGCTACATTTAAAAATTGTTCAAGTGATGCTGTTACAATATTTTACATCCATCATGGACAGTCAGAATATAGCTGAAATATTAAGGATAGCTTACTTTAGTAGGCTCCATGTAACATAATCTAAGATGTTCTATAAACCCAACTTTAAAAATTACCACTATAGACCCTGAATCCTAGATGCTATCTAAGATTCATAGTTATAATAAATCATATAATGATTCCTGCTGAAATTTCAACAATGGCCCTCTTTATCATTAGACTGAAAGTTTCAATATATGGTTTATATACTAAGTCAGAGGTTACAATATCATGCATATTTCCTGTTAGTCTGAGGAACAGTAATTTTAGAGTTATTATATATAAGTATAATAGTTATGGAGGACATAGTCCTCATCATCAGGGGTAAAGTGGAGTAAAGCATCCTTGTAAAAGTGCTTTATTGGCATTACAGTGAGCATCAAGATTCTTTAGCAATTGCACTTTGCTTTGTTTTGTTTGTTTGTTTTCATAGGAGCATAGGAAGTTACTAGGCTATTGGCCCTAAGGCCCTTACAAGCCTAGCGGAGAATTTAGCCCATGTTCTGACAAGTCAGCACCCATGCCCTGTCCAGCAGGACACAGGTGGAATCTCAGGAGTATATTTTCTGTTTCCCATCCATTTATCTAGGTTGAGCTTTAAAAGGGTTAATGAGGTACTCTGTTTGACAGGGAAAAGGGGTCTATTCCACAGAAGGGGGAGTATCTGGGACATAAATTTGTCCTGCAAACAAGTCCTGTTGATGTCACAGACCAGGTTGAGGTCACGCATGTGGGTTACTCGAGTGGAGCTTGACTTGCGGATATGCAGTAGTCCCATCAAGGTGGGGTCTGAGATTGTTTTATATGCCAGACAGAGGTCACCTCTGACGAGTCTTTATGAGACTGAGTCAAGGGACAGGGCTTTTAGCCTATCTGTGTAGGTTAGATGTTTGAGGCCCTGAATTCTCCTGGTAAGAACTTCTTTAGTCTCTCCAGCTGCTGCATGTGCTTTGTGAGGTACATGCCAAAAGGGGCATTGTACTTGATAATGGGTCTTATAAAGGAAGAATACAGGGATGTTATGATCTCTTGTCCCTGGATTTTTTTTGTTTTGTTATATAGTTATAGTACTTTGTTTTATAGGTCTCAGTATTCTGAATGGAACTATTGTGCAATATATCATTAAATTGTAAATCATGTACTGAGATCTTACGCACTGCATGGCCTATTTCCCACAACCTTCTTTGTATCACTTCATGGTTTAAGAGCAATGCATACCTGATGAACAACACATTTAGTTATAACGATAAGAACGACCAAAGAAAAGATCCTTTAAATAACAGATGTAGTCGAAAAATCACAATCACAACAAAATATTAAAAAGGGTTTACTTATGATTAAATACATAAATCTGGAATTAGTACAGTAAAGGGAATCTGTTACAATATGTATTTATTTCTAGAAACTGTGTGTAATATTTCATGACATAAAATTGTCATGGTATGTTAAAAAGGGAACTGACTATAATATGAATGTGGCAATGAGATTTCTCTGTCAAATGCCAAAGGGCAAGGGCATTTTAAAACTTGATGTAGAAGTGACACACATTTGCTATATGTAGATTGATATTGCAAGGACATGAAACAGAGTGATATAAAGGGTTCTGTATTTACAGCAGTGTTTATGACCTGACAGTACAGGAGGAGTGTGAATATAACGTTTCAGATTGTTGGCTGAGTGAGGTGACTGAAATCTGACAGGGATGTAAATAGGGGAGATCTTCTCCTTCTGTAGCAGCACACCACTTGACCTCACTAATCCTGTTATCACATCTTACATCAGCATATAGCATGCACCACCACATACAACAATATAGGTTTGCATACCAGTTTTTGGTAGAGAACTTCACAACAAACTTTTCCGATGATCCAGTATGGAAAATGATGACCTGTACAGTGTATTATGAGTGTTTCTGTAAATTGCAAGTTGTATGTTTTTCCCTTTCTTTCCGATATCTTTCCTATCAACCTAACTGAAACATCAAATGACTTGTCAGAAATAAATATTTTTTTAAATTCATAAAGTTAGTTTAAATGAGTTATTTCTGACAAGTTGCATAATGTTTTAATTAAGTTTTTGCTTGAAAATAATTGAAAATAATTATTGACTGCTAATTGTTGGGTCTTACTCAAATGACAGTCTAGGAATAGATAATTGGTGTTTGGTTTAGCACTGTTTTTACTTATTAACTCTCAAAAATTATTACAGCATGCTTACTGTGAAATATTTAATGAGCTTATCCACAGTCTTGACTGGTGAAGACACAAAAGGCATATTTCAAGTACTCCTGGGTCATATTTGTTGTCTGAAATCTTTAATGTAGTTTTCCCTTAATGTCTATAAATATGACATCATAAACACAATGAAAAATGACTTTCATTATGGCTTAAAATTTACAAATATAATGCAAAGAATTATGGCTACAAACAATTTAAAAGTAATTTAATCTACTTTCATAGCAGATTTTTCATGCATGGGAATAACATTTAAGTAAGTATGCTGACTAGATGTCTTTAAACATTCCTCACTGTGAAAGACAAATATAATTTAATTATCTTAATGTAAACAGTTGTACTACTGATCTTTGAATGCATAGATATTATCTGGGCTAATTGATACCCACTATAAATATTTATCCAGAAAATGGAGAGCGTAGAGTAAATAAATGCTTTTGTAATGACCATGCAGCCTATTGTACAAAATAAATGGAAGTATCCTAGGCTATGCTGCTGACTTGTATGTGATTCCATATTACCCTGGTTACACATCATTGTCTTTTAGTGTGATTATGGCAGGAAATGTGTAAGATTAACCATAAGTGAAGATTTCAGTTTTAATGGAGAAGAATCTATTCAGTTCGGAAACATTTATCAGTAGAGGTGATCTTGCTTTTCACAGAGGTCAATGCAGCATTAGGGTCACTCTCTAACCACATTTTAGTGTTGCCTGGAGAACATGTAACACATTTGATTGTGCTGATTTTGACAAATTCCACTTGGCTGAACAAACCATAGCCATTTTATATTCACTGAAAAATCAAAACGAAACTCACAAGTTTTTGTTCAGTGGGGAATTTGTTAAAAAAGCTTCCATACCAGCCAAGCAGTCACAGACTACCTGTTCTACTTAATTAATAACTTCAGTGTTGCTGCATCACAGAGAAAAGTACAAGTCTCATGCTAATGCAAGTTCTGAAAACTCTGTAGATTTGGCTGGCAGTATTTCATCCAACAACAATGGATGAATCCTGTGATGACCAAATAAATGATTGTCTTTATGTTAAACAACTTTAATACCCTGGATCAGCTAGTTCATACGCTGTAGCCAGGTAGCCCATTTTTTTGTTGGAACATTTTCTAAAATTAATGGATTATTTTACAGTTTACTTTCACAGACTGCAGAAGCTGCATTCAGACACAGTCCCTGTATGCCTTTCAGTATACAACCTGAAGATGATGAGACTACTGTAAAATGTATACCTCTACTTCTTCCTCTTGTTTAAAGCGTAGAAATAAGAATCAACAGCTGCAGCTGGGAAAGATTGTTTGAGAGGAGACACTTGTATAAGCTACATTCACAACAGATAGAGTGAGGCACCAACAATGTGCAGTGCACAATGTTACAGCCCTAGGTATTTGTCTATAGGAACCACAGCTCCCTAATAATTCCTGCAGGAACATTATTGCCCTTCAGCTGTACAAATATGAGTTATTTAAGGATGGACAAGTGTGGGACTAAGCTGTGACCCCCCTTTTTTTTCATTTTAAAATAATAGCCATCCTTGACAACATCAAACACAGAAAAATGTCCCACAGCTAGCATTGCAGTAAGATAGAGGATTTCTACAACATTCATTACTACTGGAAGTGGGAGGCAGCCAGCCACAGATGATGTGCAAATCCTGAACTCAGGGCGATGCTCTTTCATTAAGAATCTCACAGTCAAAGCTTCTGCAAGGATAAAAGAAACTGCAATAACAAAGTAGGGCAAATGCACAGTGGTGGTTCCAGGTTTGGGCTGGGGTACAGCAGGGGCACAGTAGATAGCTGTCTGGGCATGTAGGCAGGAAGTGAAAGAATTCAAACCCTGTACTTTTGACTGCAAGCAGAAGTTAGCAATTTATTAACAGTTCACAGCCTTAAGTGCCAAAAATCTCTAAGTTAGTTAAAAATTAAACAGAACAATAGCAGTTGCATGGACATGGATTGGTGAGCTAATAAGAATTATAAAATTCTAAAGCCTGGCATTACTTACTGACTTTTCAGTGATTTTCACAACATAAATATTTTTTAAATAATTTTTAGCAACATATACCCTCTGAGCAATTTGTCTCTTTCAGGGGAGACCAGGCTCTGTTTAGTTTAATAACTTAATAAGAGACACTAAGTAAATGAAGGTGGAAGGAATTAAACACTGAACCCTGGGCTCAGGGAGCAGCTCATTAACAAATGAGAGGTTTAGCTCTCTGAGCTAACTGCTAGACCAGTTAAGGAGTAACATGGCATAAGTATAACACAATCAAGATATGTTTTGGAAAATCAGACACAGATAAGAGACAAATTATTTTAATTTGCTTAAACTGTTAACATAATATCAAGTCTTGAATCCACATGGATTTTCTGAACAACAACTATGATATAATGACTGGTATTATATTCTGACTGTAATCCTCACTGATTTATCAACAATGAAGTTAAGGAAGATATGGCAAGTAGTACAGAAAATTAGGGCTCTAAGTTTTTAGTGAAATACGGTCTGTACTCAGTGGCACAGAGTTTGATTCTGCCTACCTCAATGTACCTACTGTGTGACCTTGAGCAAATCCCTTAACCATCTATAAAGCAATTGTTGGGGATCCAGGGACTGGAGCACTCACTGCTGCACACAGTTTCACAAGTGGAGCATGTGCCTCTTTGTTTCCCCTTGTGTAGTGCACCCCTCATTATGTAGGGATAGTCTTTGTTAATCAAAAATGTTTCTATGCCTCACAGATGATGATTTGTACTGATATCAGAGTTTGCACACTGTTGGACATATGCCTTGCAAAACAATCTCAGACTCTCAAGATTTTTGCCATTATGGAAATTAACTTGAACTGACAACAACTATATTTACATAATCACTTTCACAGAAAACATTTGTTGACTGAGAAATAAAATTACTTCCACAACCTGAGGTAAGGCCTACCTGAAATCATAGAACCAGTACCTAGTAAGGAATTATGCCAAATTTTAATGAAAATAATATCACTTCTGCAGTTTCTGCTTATGTATACTAAACAACAGACCAACATACGTTCATAGGTTCATAGGTGATTACTTAGCTACGTTTTTTATACCCTAGGGTTATTTTAAGGGTGGCATGAAGGTTTGGGCATGGGAAGTCAAGCATTCACAGGTTTCCTCGATCAACTAGAAACATATGCACCAGACCAAGGGTAAATTTCAGATTCCCCATCCACTGGTCCAGGTTATGCTTGAAATGGTTAGGGAACAACTCTGCTTCACATGGATGGAAAGTCTGTTCCAGAATAAGAGATGTTTCTGAGACATATACCTCTCCCTCCAATTTTTTTTGTTTATCTTGCAGATAAGGATTAGTTACCTAGACTGGGTAATTCTGATGCTATGTGATTTGAGGATGTACGACAGGTCCATCAGAGTGGAATCAGAGAATGCTTTATAGGCTAGGCATAGATAGCCTTTTAGCAATCTACAACAGAGTGAGTACAAGGCTGGGCTTTAAGGTGGTCTGATTAAGTCATATTGTTTAGACTATATATATATATATATATATATATATATATATATATATATATATATATATATTTTTTTTTTTGTGAGTAACCTCTATGGACCTTCCATTTTCTGCATATGCCTCATCAGTTACATATGAAAGGGATCCAAAAAACAAAACCACAAAGGACAAACCAACTAATAAAAGAATAGGCGTACAGAAACACAATAAGAGACTGCAAGAAATATGAAAAAATGTTAAATTAGCGCTTTCGGTGTGGACTGTGCCTCACCTTCTTCAGACAAAAGGAAATTCAATTAACAGTCTTTTTATAATAGGTTAAAAACAAGTCAATTAATTACTGGTACTCCATTATGAATTAAAGGAAGATGCCAATAAACTTTCGAAAAACCACAAAAATAAAAGTAGTTGTGAAACCTACTCTAAAAGCATATACATATATGTGTATGTGTATTATTTTGAGAACGTCACAATAATAAATAAAAAATAAGCTTTAAATCATTAAAAAATGAATGATACAGGCAACTGTGTATACCCAAAATAATATGCAATCAGCCTAAGGCCATCCAATTTAAAAATTGAAAAATTAAAAGTTGAAAAAGATGCATTTATGTATGCATGTATGTATGACAAGATTATAATGTGTCATAACTTTATGTGTAAACGTATCAAACATACAAAAGATATGTATTATTAACAAATAAACATTAGACTTCTATGCACTCATAAATGAAACAATTAGTTAGCACATAAGTGCGTAAAAATACTTAAGAAATAAAACTTAAGTATTTTAACAACTAAGTTAAATGCATACAGGTGTAAATTATCTCCTCAGAGCTAAAAGTCTCAAGATACTTTTAATGGATAAATTTTCATTAAGGCCTGGAAAGATATGTGCTACTGTTTTAATTTGCCACATCAATTCATCTATCTCTAATAATATTTGCCAAGGTCTCCCTCTTATGTCATTAAGTCATTGTTGAAGGATGGCAAATTTAAAACCATGCCCAGGACAATCCAATATGTGTTTAGCCAATGCATTATTGGTGTCTTTCTTACTTATGGCATAACAGTGTTCATATATTCGCTGTTTAATTTTTCTTTCTGTTTTGCCAATGTAGAATGCGTTACAATGGTCACATAGAGCTACATAGGTGACACTTTTGGTTTCACAATTGTACCTGGAATTCACCATATATGATATGTTCTTAATGGAAACCTTGTCACCTACCAGGATAAATTTACATTGGGGACAAGCCCCACATTTAAACATTCCATTAGGCCTGTTGGAATGTATCTTTTTCTTTTTTCTAACAAGGACTTAAGGTTAGGGCCTCTCCTGTAAGTAATTTTAGGCTTAACCCCTAATCTCTTAGACAGCGTTTGGTCCTCAATAATGATGTTCCAATTTTTATTCAAAATATCTCTGATGGTTTGGTTGTCCAAAGAATATGTGCATAAGAAGCTAATCTTATAAGGGCTTTTGTTATCCCTTGTAAGGGCTTCACCTTGGTCTAATTCATGTCTTTCATTTGGTTCAATTCGTCCCCTTAACAAAGATTTAAAGTGGCCAATGCTTCTTTTATGTAAAACTTCATTTTTGATGTTGGCAACCAAGTTAATATGGTAGCCTCTATTGGTAAACATGCATTGCAGTTGTTTGCATTCCATTACAAAATCACAATCGTCTGAAATCATCCTAGCAGCCCTTACCATCTGGCCTTTTACAACAGCTCTTTTTTGATGGTAAGGGTGACTACTAGTGAAATGTAAAAATGCGTTAGAGTAAGTTGGTTTCCTATATATAACGCTTTTATATCTACAGTTACTTCTATCATTAACTAACAAGATGTCTAGGAAGTTAATACTATTCTCGCCCAAGTTATAAGTAAACTCAAGAAAATTGGTCATCTGAGTGATGGTATTAATAAAAGTTGGTACTAGGGTTTTGCCCCCCTTCCAAATGCAAAACATGTCATCCTGGTACCTTGTGTACCAGGAGACATTTTCTTGAAACAATTGATTTGAAAACAGTAGCATGTTTTCCCAATGTGCTATAATGGCGTTGGCAAAGCTGCCACCACACGGTGACCCCATTGCCACTCCTGTGTTTTGTAAGTAAAACTGCCCCTCAAAAAACATGAAGTTGTTAGCCAAAACTATCTCTAACAAAGTTTCAATCAAATAAATGGTGTTATCTTCTATATTCTTAGATGCCAAAAAATCCCTTATCCACTCAAGACCCAATCTTTGGGGTATGACAGTGTAAAGATCTTTAATGTCGATTGTTAAAAAGCACAAATCTGGTTCATACCTCAGCTTGTTGATGTTGTTAAGAAAGCCCCATGAGTCTTTACAAATTTGGGGCTCGCGTTCAATCAATGGTTTTAACACACTGTCAATATATTTTGCACACCCGTATGTGATTGACCCATGTACGTCCACAATGGGTCTGAAAGGGGGTTCAATAATAGCCTTGTGGATTTTAGGAGTGCCAAATAAGGCTGGTGTCTTTGGTGCGATCATAGATAAGTAATGATGCAACTCTATATCTGTGAAGCCTTCGAAAAATAAGTCATCTAATGTGCACCTAATCTTTTTGTATGCTAAATTGACTTCATTAATGGTGACCTGCGTGTAAACGTCGGTATTAAGATGTTTGTTCATACTGTCAACATATGCATAATAATCCATAAACACCAGCCCCCCACCCTTATCGGGCTTCATAACCCTAATGTTACAATCATTCAGAAGCTTAAGAAAATCATATTCTAACATACTGATGTTGTTATTAATGTTGTTTGGGTGTTTGGTGTTATTTTTGTCAACAATAGCTCTAAAATCCATATCACACATTCTTTCAAAAAGGCTAAGGCTTGGGTGTAAGGGTGGATTAAATTAACTGGAAACCCTAACAGAACTAACAAGGGTAGAACTTTCCCCAATTAACATGTTAAGGTTTAATTTACGAACAAATAATTTCAGATCAATCACAGTTTTAGCTATGTCCATTCTCTTAGCAGGAACAAAAGTCAACCCTTTTGAAAAAAAGTCAACCATGTCTTGGTTGACATCCAGTGCAGTGTAGTTAAAAGGCTGAAATCCCCTTCCGAACTTGTGTGTATACGGGGTGAGGGTCCATAAGCAACACTACAAACTATCTCCTCCGTTGTTTCCTTCTGTTCTTTGTTTGTGATTGATTCCGGTTGGGTTGCCAGTTGTTCTCTTGGCCGTTGGCATCTGGCCGAAAACCCTGCTGGTTGGATCCATGCATCCTATTTGTGTTCATATTAGAGCCCCTATGGTGGTTGTTGTTGGCAGCAGAATTATTGTCTCTGTTGTTATTGTTCGTGTTAAGTCTTTCACTGCGCCTTAGGGGCTGTGTTTCACCATCGTCATTAACAAGGTTATCTTGCATTGGGTTATGAGTCCTTGCTTCTGTGTTATGGTTGTCAATGCTCGAAGTTTGAGAAGAAGCATTAGATATATTGAAAGGGGGCCTTGGATAAGCTTTATTATTAGAATAGTCATGTAAGTCTCTGACTATCTTTTTCTTTTTTGTAATTAACAACTTGGCCATGGTTGCTTCAATACTTGTAAAAATTCTGCAGTAGTCGTATTTATAGCGAGAAAAGTCACTGTGAGTTTTAATCACATGTTCTAAGATCTCTAATTCTGCTTTTAAAAGCCCAATGTCAGTGTTGTAAAAGTTAATTAGAGATTGCAGAAACTCAAACCCCTGACAGTCAAAAAGTGCTATTAATTCCCAGTGGAATACAGAGTCTTCCACCAAACCTACTGGGTAGCGCCACTGGCGCAACCCTTTAGGTATAATCTTCTTCTCCAAACATTCCTGCAAATATGAGACTTCTAGCTGCAACTTTTTACATTTATACAATTTAAAGTCAAAGTCGTTTATATTGTTAGACAAAGAACTCACCACAGGCTCATTGTCAGCTCCGGACCCGACATTGTTACCATTTTCAGTACCAAAAAGTTATTGTTGTTAAGGAAACTTGCCATGGAAAGAAGAACGCCTTTGTGAATTGATGGGATGTCTTAGGTTGGAGTGCATTGGTGCTGGTCCAGGATTGGAATCAGCATTGTTAACAGATGGAGAGTTTGGGTTACAGACAGCCTTTGTACTAGATCCTGTGGTATTAGGCTGGCTGCCATTCTCCTCACCAGGTCTTCTCAAAGGTGCATAGGCTTTGTTAAGACTAAATGCATCAAACCGTTGAGTTAAGGAATCAACATGCCCAAGGAGCAGTTGAACAAGGGCGGTTAAATTACCAATAGAGTTTTCTTGATTACCATTGGTATTTGCATCTTGAAGAAAATGCATTCTGAGTTGCCGCTCTGGTTTCATTGGTTATGCTGAAACAAATCCAAAAAACAAAACCACAAAGGACAAACCAACTAATAAAAGAATAGGCGCACAGAAACACAAAAAGAGCCGGCAAGAAATACGAAAAAACGTTAAATTAGCACTTTCGGTGTGGACTGTACCTCACCTTCTTCAGACAAAAGGAAATTCAATTAACAGTCTTTTTATAATAGGTTAAAAACAAGTCAATTAATTACTGGTACTCCATTATGAATTTATTTATTTATTTATTTATTTATTTATTTATTTGCAGTTGTTTAACCAGGATAGTCCATTGGGCCCAAGGAACCCATTTTCAATGGAGTCCTGGGGAGAAAAGCTCCACATACAGATTATACAAAGATTAAGTTCCACACATAGATTACATGATGATTACAGAGTAACATTATACAACTTCAGGTTATAATCAGGTCAAATATATTTTAATCAAAAGTAATAAATGCAATAGTTTTTTTTTTTTTTTTTTTTGGGATACGTAGTTAGATGCAGTAGGCTAAGAGATTGCTAGGTATAAGTAAGGAATTTAGGAAGAAGTAAGGAATTATAGGGATAGGTAGTTAGATGCAGTAGGCTAGGAGATTGCTAGGTATAAGTAAGGAATTATAGGGATAGATAGTAAGGAATTATAGGGATAGATAGTTAGATGCAGTAGGCTAAGAGATTGCTGGGTATAAGTAAGGAAATTATATACTACAAGCAAGCTTGAAATCACTATCTGGGATTTGTAAGAAGGGGAAGAGAAGAAGAGTGAAGAGTAGGTTATGGGAGATGCCAATAAAATTTCTGAAAAAACGCAAAAATAAAAGTAGTTGTGAAACCTACTCTAAAAGCATATACATGTATGTGTATGTGTATTATTTTGAGCACACATCTTTCCAGGCCTTAATGAATATTTATCCATTAAAAGTATCTTGAGACTTTTAGCTCTGAGGAGATAATTTACACCTATATGCATTTAACTTAGTTGTTAAAATACTTAAGTTTTATTTTTTAAGTATTTTTACGCACTTATGTACTAACTAATTGTTTCATTTATGAGTGCATAGAAGTCTAATATTTATTTGTTAATAATACATATCTTTTGTATGTTTGATATGTTTACACATAAAGTTATGACACATTATAAACATACATGCATACATAAATGCATTTTTTTCAACTTTTAATTTTTCATTTTTTAAATTGGATGGGCTTAGGCTGATTGCATATTATTTTGGGTATACACAGTTGCCTGTATCATTCATTTTTTAATGATTTAAAGCTTATTTTTTATTTATTATTGTGACGTTCTCAAAATAATACACATACATATATGTATATGCTTTTAGAGTAGGTTTCACAACTACTTTTATTTTTGTGGTTTTTCAGAAATTTTATTGGCATCTTCCTTTAATTCATAATGGAGTACCAGTAATTAATTGACTTGTTTTTAACCTATTATAAAAAGACTGTTAATTGAATTTCCTTTTGTCTGAAGAAGGTGAGGCACAGTCCACACCAAAAGCGCTAATTTAACATTTTTCGTATTTCTTGCTGGCTTTTATTGTGTTTCTGTACACCTATTCTTTTATTACATATGAAAGGGAGTTTTGTACTCAGTGATGCATCTAATTAGGGCCACGTACAGAGGAACAAATGAAATCTTTGAACTTTGATACCATAAAGTTGCTTGTAAGTTGTGCAACAAAGAATGATTTCCTTACTACAGTAGATACATGCTTGTCAAAGACCAGGTTACTATCCACAGATGTTTCTAAATTCCTTACCAATGGGTCTACTCTTAGGGGTGTATTGTCAATGTGATAGTTTTCAGGGGTAGCCATCTTTCCAAGGGAAACTGCAGATCATTATGTGTGTATTTACCTTTAAGAAGCTATACAAGGGCTTGCACAAGTGTATAAATACTGAGCACGTGCAAGCTAGACTACCATTTTGTAGTTAGCTGTTGAGATGTAAGCATGTATGTATGTATGTAAGGTCTGTCTGTTAACTACTTTCATCATATTTTATGATGCTACTATCTCACCTGATGTGTTTCTATACATTAAAGCATCTAAACAAACCCCCCCCCACCTGCTTCTCTTCAGTATTATAGAAAGACACGCGAGATGGTGTCAGAATGAGATCCAGAAGCAAGACTGAGAGATGCACATCTAATATACAAAAGTGAATCATCCCTAAAATGTGCATACTTTGCAAAACAGGTCAGAAACAAGTTTTAGATATTAAAACTTACTCACCACTATTTCTTATTTGCAAAATATAAAATCGGGCAAACAGAACTTTCTAAATTATATTTGCATAAACCGATATGTACGATATTGATAAGGATATTAGAATTTCTATGGAAAATGTTTGAAATAAAATCCAGATTGCATAACATGAATAAAATAAAGGGAAATTACTGCATTTTCACAAAGCATGCATTTTTCATATTAAGCAAAGATATTTGAGTTATCAGAAGTGTATAAAGTGTTTGCATGTTTATGCAGTGTTACAGTAAAACTATTTCACAAAAGTACAGCCATTACAATACATATTTCACATAAGTATAGCCATTACAGGGCATATTTTGCAGAATACAGCCATTACAGTGCATATTTTGCAAAGTACAGTATTTTGAATAGTTTATTGTATATGTAAATGTTGTTGCAAGCTCACAGAACTGCTTGCTCGTACATAATTACAAGGTCTATATTTTCAGTGTATTTATGTATACTTTGAGGACATGGCAAACAGATTTAGAAATCCCAGTGCACTTGTGTTTGACAGTAACATTGTTGAGAACTGGAGATTGTTTGAGCAAGAGTATGACATTTTCATACAGGCTGCATTATATGATAAAGATGACTCTACAAAGGCATTTATTCTGCTTAATTTAGCTTGGTCAGAAGCCATAGAAATGCAACATTCATTTGTGTATGCACCTGCTATCTATACAGAAAAGGAGGAATAGCATCATATTGTTGTACCGGATGAGTCAAGGGAGGACCCTGAGTATTTAAAGTGCAAATTTAGAGAAATGTGTAACCCCCCAGACAAATTTTACGATGGAAAGGCACTTATTTTACACACGGCATCAAAACTCTGGTGAAGCTTTTGCAGCATATATAACTGACCTGATAACTAAGGCTAAAACTTACATATCTGGTGATGTAAGGGATGTGTTGATAAAAGACAGACTTGTGTGTGGTATTAAAGATGATGCTATGAGAATGATTTTACTTTGTGACAGTGATTTAACTTTGAATAAGGCCATTGTGATTTGTCAGATATATGAGCTCACAGAAAAGCACACAAGTGTGCTTACAAAGGAAAAATGCATGCTTCCACTAACTTCTAAGCCTAATGTTGATAGTATGCAGCACGTGGTTAAAAGAAACAAGCTAAAACACATGGCAGGAACTGTAACCCCTGCAGCACTCACTGGTAAACCCCCAAAACTTTCTAGCAAATTTCAGAGTTTGCACAGTCTCAGTGAAGCATAAGAGTGAGTCAGCAAATTCAAAGCATGGGAGCCAACCTAGTTTCATTGCCAACTTTTGTAATTGTGGTGGACGTCATGATTCTAAAAGAGAAAAGTGTTTAGCTTTTGGTCAGCAATACCATAAATGCAATAAATGGAATCATTTCAAAAGGTTTTGTAAATCAAAAGGCCCACATTCTTTAATTAAAAGGGAACATTTTAAGAAACAAGTTGATCAATTAGAAAGCTGTAATCCGACTCTTTATATTGATGGTGTGTTAGTGCTTCATGAAACGGTCAATGCAGTAGATTTAAGGGCAAAGAATGAAGTATTTTGTACTGTTCGGATAAATGGCAAACCCAAAGAGCTCAAAGTTGATACAGGTTCCAAGTGCAATGTTATATCATTAGAAAAATTTTCCAGAGTGTGTCATGGTGAAAGACTTGCTTGACAAGGTCTGTGAAGCTTGTTGCTTATGGAGGTGAAGAAATTCAAACCGAAGGCTCAGCAGTCCTTTCATGTTATTCTGCTGGAAGAAGCTGCAACTTATTTTATGTGATCAAGTGGCATGTCCAGTCATTATTAGGGCTTAGAGACAGTTTGAAAATGGGATTGCTTTCATTTAATAAGGAAGTCCACCAAGTTAGTTTAAAAGACCACTAGTCTCTTTTTGCCCAGTACATTTTTTCAACCTATGCTGATCTTTTCAAAGACAAACTAAACAAGCTTCCATTTGTGTACTCCATGAAGTTAGACCCAGATATCAGTCCAGTTATCAGGCTAGCAAGTAAAGTTCCACTAGCCATGCAGGACAGAGTCAAAGCCGAACTAGCTAAAATGGTGCAACAAGGTGTGATTTGTCCAGTTAAAACTTCAATTGAGTGGGCATCTTCCATGGTGGTAGCTCTTAAGAAAATCTCAGATGACATCAGACTATGTATTGATCCACAAGATTTGAATAAAGCACTAAAATGACCTCCTCATCTAATGCACACAGTCAAAGAAGTCGCTGCATTGATGACAAATGCCACTATTTTTTTGTCTTAGATGCAAAGAGTTCATTTTGGCAAATTCAGCTTGACAAAAAAAAATCATCATTGCTCATTGCATTCAGTACTCTGTTTGGCAGGTACAGATTTTTGAGAATGCCATTTGGAATGAATTCTGCAAGATAAGTCTTTCAACGTGCAGTGGAGCAAATTATTTCTGGGTATCCTTGTGCTATTATAGTAGATGACATACTAGCAGGAGGTCACAATGAAGCTGAACATGACAAAAACCTCAGAAAAGTTCTAGAAAAGGCATGTCAAGTGAATCTTAAGCTCAATCCACACAAATGCAAATTCAGGCTACAAAAGGCTACTTATTTTGGTCATTTATTTACCAGTACAGGCCTATGACCAAACCCTTCAAAGCAAACAGCCATTCTTAAGATCCCAGCTCAAGAAAATTCCAAGCCCTACAATATTTTCTTGGCATAGTCAACTACCTAGGCAAGTTCATTTCAGATTCTAGCCAAATATCAGCACCACTCAGAGAACTGACATGTAATGTTGTGTCCTGGTCTTGATTAGAGCAACAACAAAGAGCATTTTTGATGTCCTGAAACAGAGAATTGCTAGTCCACCAGCTCTCAGATACTATGATGTTCACAAAGCAGTTATACTTTTCTGTGATGCTTCGAAATTTGGACTTGGTGCAGTCATTCTACAAGAGGATTAACCTGTTGCCTCTACATCAAGAGCTCTCACTCAAACTGAGATGCAGTATGCCCAGATAGAGAAAGAGCTTTTAGCAATTGTGTTTGCCTGTTTGAAGTTCCATGATTATGTTTATAGTAGACCTATCCAGATCAAAAAAGACCACCAACCTCTAGTCACTATCATTCAGCTCCAGCCCAACTGCAATGTATGATGCTGAGATTGCAAAAGTATAATTTTAATCTTGTCTATAAGAAAGGCAAACTTCTTATTCTTGCTGATACCTTATCCAGATTGCCCAGAAACATCACAAAACAGCATGGGAATGAGAACCTTGATTTTAAAGTCATGGAAGTGAGAAACATTTTTTCCCCATGTCTTGATGAGTTGAGAGATCACACAGCCCCAGATCCAGTTTTACAGAGGCTCAATCACTTTATTAATCAAGGATGGCCTTCAAAGCAATCTAGTTTACCTCAAGAAATACAGCCTTATTTTCCATACAGAGATGAGATTTTGTCTGGCAAAGGTATCATTATGAAAGGTCCAAAAGTAATTGTTCTAAAGTCCTTGCAACCAGAGTACATTACTATCTTCCATCGTGGACACCCAGGAACTGACTCTACCAAAAGAAGGGCGAGTGGACTATTATTTTGGCCTTCTATGTCACAAGACATTGATAGAGCACTTTCGTCTTGTTCAGTGTGTAAGAGTACTAAGCCACATCAACAGAAGGAACCACTTCAGCTTAACCAGATTCCGAAACTACCTTTATTCGACATTAGCCATTGATATCTTCAAGTGGAATGGTCAGCATTATTTGGTGTTAGTAGACTCTTACTCAGATTGGTTTTAGATTGACCAACTTCCTAACCTAGCATCCAGTACTGTCATTACTAAGATGAAGCATCATTTTGCTGTTCATGGTAGACTGCATAAAGTTATTTTTGACAATGGCATGCAGTTTACAAGCCAACAGTTCAAATGATTTGCTGAAGAATGGGATTTTACTCATGTCACACGTAGCCCAGAGCAGCCACACTCAAATGGTTTGGCAGAACTTGCAATGCAAAGTACAAAACAGTTACTAGAGAAATCAAAACAAGATAATAGTAATGTTTTTCCTGAATCTCTTGAATCTCAGAAATGTTCCTCATGATAAACATCTTGGTTCACCTGCTCAGAGACTTCTATTGAGATAAATCAGATGCACATTTCTAATCAGTAGTCAGTTTTTGGTTCCATGTGTCAAGAACAACAGGTTAGTGAAAGCCAATCTGATGAAGAAGCATTTAACCCAGAAGTCCTACTACGATAAGACCAATAAACCGCCCAATCCATTACGAGAGGGAGAAGTGGTAAGGATGCAGTTGGATTGGTGTCATGAAGAATTTTGGTCCAGAGTGGAGATCATACACTGTGGAATCAGAAGGAGCAATCATTAGCTGGAATCAGAAACATTTGAGACCGTGCCTAAGCCTATGCCACAGCACATAGCCTGTGAGAAAGACTCTTTATCTCAGAGTGAGTTTTCCAGTGTTCCAATTCCAGAGGAAGTTCCAGAGGACATTCACATTCCTGTGACGAATCCAGAAGCTCCTGATATGAGTTGTGCACTGCAGACTGTCCCTATTGCTAAATTTGGTCCCAATTGTTATGTTGTGCGATATGGTTGCATCTCTAATCCCTGTAGCAGATATGAAGCAACTTGGACATGAATACTGTGTTTTGTTTCCAATGTATATAGTAATGCATATCTAACTCTGATATTATTTTGTATAAAGGGCAATCTTTTTAAGAGGGAGGCTATAGCTCAATATGTATATATATACCTTTAAGAAACTATTCAAGAGCTTGTACAAGTGCAAAAGTACTGAGCATGTGGGAGCTAGACTTCCATTTTGTAGTTAGCTGTTGAGATGTAAGCATATATGTATGTAAGGTCTGTCTATTAACTAGTTTGTCCATATTTTATGACGCTGCTATCCATCCTGACGTGTTTCTGTGTATTAAAGCACCTGCTTGTCTTCAGTGTTACAGGAGGACAAGTGACAGAAACCATCATGCATTTCTTGGCATTGACTTTTAGACTGTGGCTCTGGAACCGGTTATTAGTCTGTGCGAGGAGTATTTGTTTCAATGGGGGATTCTGTGACTCTGCCTAGTTTGCAATTGTCTGTAAACTTGGTCAGCCAAAGGCCCTTGATGTCAGGCTTGACTTCAGAGAAGTAGATGCCAAAAAGGAGCTTCCTCAACACTGAGCCTTGAGGAACTCTACTAGTGGCTTGTATACTTGTGAGGATAGACTCACCTATTCTAAATGTTTGGGTCCTACTTGTGAACCAGATAGCTGTATATTGGGTGCCATGTAGGTTTATACCTAATTTCTTGAGTTTGTCTACAATACCCAAGTGGGGTATTGTGTAAAATGCTTTGGTCATGTGAAGGTAGACAGCATGTACCATTTTGTCATCATGCATTGCTTTTGTGACCTTCTCAATTTCTAGCAGGTTGAGTAGGGATTACCTGCCCTTGGTAAAACCAAAATGTGTTGTATCTAGTGTCTAAAGGTTTCATATGTCATTTCCATGATACTTTTTTTTTTTTTTTGGTTTGGGGACTAGTCTATTTATAGTCCTGTGTATGTAGTTACCTGTGTCCATGGGCCTTGATGGCCTTATACAGATGGCTCCTCCATTCATTCCATGACACCTGTCGGAAGGCTTTGGTTAGATAGTGTTTCAAGTGGTCCTGATAGGTCATATTTCATGCTATTAAGGACACATTCTGGGATATTACTGGGGCCCATCAATGAGGTTTTCTTCACCTTGGAGATTACATTGAGGACCTATTCCAAATGATAGTTGGGGGCGCTGCAGTTAAGGGTATTTCATGAGGTGTGTCTGGGATAAAACCATAGCTAATTTTCTCAGCCAGTAGATATGCTGTATCTCCTAGCTCAGTATGAGTGGCTCCATTTGCAATTAGTTCAATGCATTGCTGTTTCTTGCCTTTGTGGCTATCAAAATTGTTGAAGAATGCTTTGTGATTGTCCTTAGCCCAGAAAGCATTTTTACCTCAAATGTGGCTTTAGTAGACATGATTAGCTGCCTGGGTTTCTTGTTCAGATTGATGACGTAGTTTTTACCTTGCTGGTATTGCAGTTCCTAATTTTTAAAAATTTTTTTTCTTCTTATTATGCAACCGATTGATGTTGATTTCCCACCAGGGAGGTTTTTTTTCTTAGTCTGTCTTGTACTTAATATTGATAGGTATTTCTCTCTCTCTCTCTCTCTTTCTCTTTGCAGTCCTTAATGTGGTTATACAAGGTTTGCATGAAAAAGTCCACATATACATTGGTATTCAGAGCATTTAGGGAGGCTTGACATTTTGCCAGGGTGTCACTTAATAGCAGAAAATTTGCCTTAGAATAATTCCTAAAAGCTTAGTTGAAATGATGAGGTTTACTTTTATTTCAAAGGAGACATTTTTATAGCCCATCATGACCAGATAAGGAATTACATTGGGAACAATGCAACTCTCTGCTATGTCAGTGTTTCTGTTTACAAAGTCCAGGAATCTCAAGGCCTACCTGTTTGTGCTCATGTATGATTCCCAGCTTATAACAAGGTAGTTTCCCATGAACATGGTGTTGGATGTCTCCGGTATGTTTAAGTATATTATGTGGATTTCCTGGGTCACAGAGTTGGACCTATACTTTGCAAGAATATGGTAAGGGACTTTGCCTGGACATATAGAAGCTCAAGTTTAAAATGCTGTTTGACCAGCCTTGAGGTATGTTTGTCTATTATGCAGATTGAGACAGCTCCACCTTTTGTCCCTTCCTGTGCAGTAATTGGTCTAAATTAGTGGAAAACATTCTATCATTGCACTGCCAGGGTGTTATCCATGGCTTTAAACTCTGTCCTTGTAATTGCACAAACATCTGCATTCCTCAGAGTTAGGAGAGCTTGCAGGCAGTGGAGTTTCTTGTTGAGATTCCTGGCATTGAGAAATAATACCTTTAGATTTTCTTGGGTTGTTTTTTCTAAGCTGGAAAATTTATCAGGCTGGCAATGCCTAAAAAGGCACTATGGATGTGGACAAGGTTATAGCAGAAAACTGAAAGCCTAGCGGGGACAAGTACAGAACATACCTTGCAAAGCAGTGTAGTCTGTCAACCATATCCTCCCAAGTTGACAAATATTGAACCCCTTACCAAAAATTAAATCAATTTTTAAAGTCAATTATCTTCTGTTCATATTGTGGCATAATCCTTGGAGAAGGTAGAATGCTGCTCAATGCTAGGCTCATACTGGCTTTGGACACATAGTCCAATATCTCCATCATATCACTCCTCTTATAATTCAGAGAGATAAATCTCACAGTGTTTATACCCACTTAGACTATGACTGAATCATACTGGTATTTGTGGTTCAACTGCTGGAGTGTGTGCATGATCTGGAGGATCCTGGTCCCTTATAGGCAACTAAATGTGACTCTATCCTTTCAAAGCCTAATGTGTGAAATGTCTGCTTGTCTCACAATGGAGTCTCCTCCAACCAAAATATTGGATTCTCTGTTGGTGTGTCTTATGGGCTTAGAAATTGAGATGCTGTGAGATGTGGCTCTATGTGTCATGGTAGGTGCTTTTGAGGCTGCTGAGGACACTTATTGTAAGTGTAATGACTAAGTGACCTTTGCAGTTTAGGAAGATTGCATTTAAGAGACACATCTCACAGCATCTCAATTTCTAAGCCCATAAGACATATCAACAGAGAATCCAATATTTTGGAGTGTCTTGTGGTGTGTCTTATGGGCTTAGAAATTGAGATGCTGTGAGATGTGGCTCTATGTGTCATGGTAGGTGCTTTTGAGGCTGCTGATGACACTTATTGTAAGTGTAATGACTAAGAGACCTTTGCAGTTTAGGAAAATTACATTTAAGAGCCTTACCATTTGTGGCTCTATGAGCCTGCCCCATACTATATATAGCAGGTGTTATGTTTGTATTTTTAACAACTTATTTCATATCATAAGTGTTTGTATGTGAGAGTCTTACCTCCAGTGACATTGTGTAACTGCATATTTCACATACAGTGTCCGTCTGTTTAAGGATTAGATGGCTGTCAGTAAACATGAGACAACTGCTGCATTGCCTTAGGTTGGCCATACCCAACAAACTGGCTTCAGAGATAGTAAGAAAGTAAAATATCCATGGTTACAGATCCTTATTATGTGATTTACAACAGTATGGTAAAAGGGTGGTTTACAGCTGACCAGCTTGGGTGCTGTAAGAGTATAGATACAAGACTATTTAACATTAAACATTTCTCCTTTTCTCACTAGAAACAAAAGAGTAGCACTAGTTCTAAGCTGCACACTATTTCTAAGCTGCTTCCTGAGAAGTAGCATCAACCCAGATGTTCTTGGGCTCATTACACTTGACATTGTTTTCTCTTAATAGATACTCTGGACAGAAACTACAGCAGTTAGACACACCAGAACGCCAAGCCCAACAAAGGCCTTGAAGTGGTTCTGAACAAAGCTACAAGCAGACCACTCAGTGACATATCAGAGAACAGGAACCAATGTCATTCTCCTCCTGTCACCAGCAGTAAAGCAGTAGCATTATTTCTGAGCTGGTTCCTGGCTTTCCAGTGATTTGTAGTCTCATGGAATGGTAGAAATATTGTCTCCCTACTCCTTCTCTCACCAGATGCAAAACACAAGCAATAATCCTAAGGTGACTGAGAAATCTCAACAGTTATTTGGAGCCTAATCCTAGATGTTACAGATTTTAAAAGTAAGATGGAAAAAAGAATTAATACAGTGAAATTTGCAATGTGTAGTAAGTAAGTGGGGTGGTATGCAATTATCTTCTGTTTATACTGTGGTGTCATCCTTGGAGAAGGTAGAGAGAGTACTTCTCAATGCTAGATACTGGTCTGGGACACATACACCAAGGGCTCCAAAATGTCCTTGTTTGTATAAACCAGAGTATACTGGGAGGGCCTTCCCAAATGATCTCTCAGTGTCCAGTAGAATGAGCAGATGATATGAGAATGGAAGGTGTATCCAAAGTTAAATTTATAGTGGGGTGCAGTTCAAAAGCCACAGACTGAAAAAGCAGAACATGGATGGGGCAGGTGAGTGAGAAAAATGAAATGCATTCTGAACTGAAGTAGTCATACAGCACTTCAATTAATGAATAATGCAGCTACATGCTAGAAGCTAAATAGGAAATCCTACTTCCAAGCTGTTTCCGCATATTAGTGACCGCCATGTATAACTTCCCACTTATCTGCAAGAGCTGTTTAAAAAATGCAGGTGAAAAAATGTATAACTCCTGAAACAGCTACATTGAGGTAGCAAGAATATGCTTTAAGGGATGGCATATTAAGAAATACTTAGAGAAATACACTTTAGAATGAATTTAAAAATGTTCTTGTCTGAAATATTGAATTGTGACCACCTTGAAGAACTCTTGCTCTGCTTAGAAATTTGGAATCCTTTATCAGTCCAGTTTTTGTGCATCAGGCATGTTCTTGAGCCTTTTATTTCTTCCGTCTTATCTTGTATTAAGTTAGAATTGGATGACAATGAGCTCTCACACACGGACTTTCTGGATTCCATATTATGCTATTTCCTCGGCAAACATAATGCAATGTCCAGTAACTGGTCAGTGAAAGTGCCCACTTTCATACAGATATGATTAGTGAAAGTGTCATCCCCTGACCCTTCACGGATCATGGTGCCTTCTTTGCTTCTCCTGTGCACTAGCCCAGCATTCTGCTGTCATTCAAAGTCTCTCACTAACCCACTATCTTCATGGTGAACAAGCAGACATTGTTTGTCCACTCGCACATCTACATGTCCAATTCCTCCAGTTGTAAGTTTGCTAACTTATATATATATATCTATATATATATATATATATATATATATATATATATATATATATATATATATATATATATATATATATATATATATATATATATAGTTTGGGGTTGTCTCAGGTTTTATCATGTGCAGTTGAGCTGGTTCCTCTTTAATGCAGTTTTGCCTGCCACATGCATGAAGCAAAGCTGAAAACATTCCTAAGCACACCTGCTAAATCTGTTAATCAAAATGATTCCCTAGGCAGCATATGATTTGCTCTGACACAATATTGCAATATCAAAGAATCTGTCATACATTTGAAAAGAGTAAAATTTGTTGACTCTTTATATGTATGCACCTAAGACATTATGTTTGTATTAATACATGGCACCGTATATTATTTGCAGCCAGATACGGCAGCTTTTAAATTTGACTTGATAAGAAGCAAATGTTAACCTGTTGAGACTCTTCCACATTTCACTGTGCAGAAGCACTTTGATCAATTGAAAGATAGTTTGATGATAACAAGAAGGAGAAAGTAAATTGGCCTGTACACTATCCAGAAAAGGAAAACATAAACTAGAGCCGAGACTGAAAGGATCTATATTTTTTCTGTCAAAAGTTATGTGATTTAATATTTTATAACATCAGAAAGAACATGACCATTGCTTGCATGAACTACAGGAGGACTAGAAAGCACACCTCTCAATCTGTTAGAATAAATAATCTGGACAAAGCCATAGACAATGGGAGAACAAAGGCACACAAATAGGGTCAATTTTTAAATATTGCTTTTACATAGAAAGTTGATAGAATAAGAGGTTTAGCATTAGCATGCATTTTCTGAAGGGAATGAAGTCTGAAATTCAAATGCCTGTCATTATTTTCTGACTTCAATTCTTTAATACTTTGCCAGTGATTTACCAGAAAACCAAAATTTTATTATGACCATACCAAAAATGTGAGGCAAAAATATGGACCTTCTGCAAAAATCTGTACAGTTGAGAGATATGCTATAAGATAGAGTTACTAAGTTAAGCTTTGTTGCATAAGTGCAATATTAAAATATAACTGAAACTGACTCTAATATTGCTGTGACAGAGTTATAGTTGATAAAAATACTGCAGCTCTGAAGGAGCTGTCAGATAATTGCAGCTTGCTAATTATGAGATAATTATATAATAGGATTCTGAGACCTGAATTTTTACAGAGAAATATGGGTGTTATTTCAATAAAGTGATAGTCAAGTATACTATAATTACAGTTTCATAATTTTATATAATTTGAGAAAGTCATATGCATCAGAAAAATAACATATAGTTATATAGTGAACAACTTGTATTTTTATATAGTTCCCTGTAGAACAATTGTTACAGTATAAACAAAAAAATTCACAACCTGTTAAGATGTTCCAGCAAAAGCAATAGATGTTAGACTGAATAAATAAACAGATGTTTTTTGTTGTGTGACAGTAAGATGCAAGAATGAGAAATGGTAAGGCTATTACTGATTACTAATGTATAGCATTTCCTTCACAGAATTGAATAGTAATATGTTAAAACAGATGTCCTTTCTTTGTTCAACAACTGGCATGCATTTTTCCACATTGTCAAATTTTACAGTGCTTTTGAAAACATATTTTTCATTGTCTTATTACATTATTAAATTCATTAAAATTCAGAATGAATGTCTCATGTCTTCTTGCAATTCTGCATTATCTTCATTTTATAATGACTTTTTTGTCATTGTTTCTGTTACATCTGTTATCATGTCACTTTTCTCTTCTAACATTCATGTCTGTGGCTATGCATAATCTTTACCTAGAATTGTTCTTTCTAGATGCTGTTCAAATGCTGTATTTCAGTATTTTCTCAACGTCATGCCATCATTGTACAGTGTATTTATCACGTACCAAACACTGAAATACTATAGTTTGGGCAGGCATCTTTTTTATTGATCTCCACGCTCTTTTTGACCAGTGATTTACTTGGCTAAAACAATAAATATGCTGATAGAATTTTGCTGTTACATTTCTTGCGCACAGCTTGCTTTATACAATACAACTTTAACAACTGTTATTCTACAGCTATCTGGAGCTAGAACCTTGTAGGTTCAGTGCCCTACACTTGTTTGTACTATATCAGTTTCTTGTGTTTTACTGACATCTGCTTTTGTGTATGCACTATGCCCTGTCAAATAGATTGGTTACTTTTACCATTCCTTTCTAACAGTCTCATCATGGGGAGTACCTTTTGATGCAGTGGCCTATTCCCACTGTTTTACTTTTTCTGTTGTGTTGTCTTATTTTATTCACATTTGTTGCCACTATTACTCTTTTTTTTGGTGTTGAAATATATTATGTGGTCCTATGTCATTGTTGTTTTGATTCAGTCACATTAATGTAACCTCCTCATAATGTCAGTCTGTTGTTTTTGCCCATAGACTTGACTAATTCTGGCATTAGATGTTAATTCTGCTTTCATGTTCTGATTGTTTATTATTATTTTATTGCAATTCATCTTATTTTTAATGATGGTGTATCTGCTTCTGGAGCAGTAGAATGTGTTATCATCTATTCTGTTTACTGGGGTAATGTGCTGATCACAATGGACCAGTTTTTAGGCACAACTTGTGAAAATGAAATCACAGAAAGTAAACAATACAGATTTATATATCTTGTTATTTTGTAAGAACTTCAACTGTATTGGTCTTGTTTTCCTTCTTTTAAAGTCGAATATGGTCCTCTTTTCCTTGTTTTGAGATGGTTCAGCCTTTGCTGTTATGATTAAGAGCTCAGTTCCTTTCTATGTCTGTTCCTTCTTCCTCAATAGCACCTTTGGGCATTCCACTAATATAGTCTCCAAAACACTCTACAGTCTCACTTTAATGGTCTGTTACACAAATATGCCAGAATTTTGAATTTCATCATTAAATTCCTCTGCCATTGATGGGCACTTGATTTTTTCCCTGTTGGCCTTCTGTGTATGCATTAATCCTTACTTTTATACAGATGGACATTGCTCATCTAGTATAGCACTGTTTAACTCTTGGTTTCACTATTATTATTATTATTTTTTACTTATAGTAATTTATTTGTTTATTTAACACTTGTTTACTGGGAAAGTCCAACTGGACACAGGTCCTTTTTCAGTGGAGGCCCGGGAGAAAAGCTCCAATTATAAGTAGTATTACATATTACCGTAAGCAGATATTAGTTTATACAATTTAGGATAATAAAGAAAGCACATTTTTATATAAGTAATACTAGTTGTTTACAATAAAGCAAGCAGATTTTTAACAAATGTAAAAAGAATACATGGTGAGATACATAGGAAAATAGTTTTGTGGATAATTAAAAGTATACTTGGAGACCTTCACAATGACATTCACAATGCATATGCTTAATAGTGGAACATACTATTGTGTAGAGGTGGGTAGGTTTGACTCATGCTTGATTCTGCACAGTTCAGTGTGATGGTGAGAGTGAGGGGTTATTTTGAAAAGATTGAGTGTAGGTAAAATAGTTGGCAAAAACTGAGTAGAATTTGTTCAGTGAGGCTGAATAGCAGTGTTTGGTTAGTAGTGCTAAGAACAGGGTATGCCAGGCTAGTTACAAGTGCAAAGCCTAGTATCTATTAAATATGATTTTAGTAGGGTTTTAAATTGTGTCAAAGAGTTGCTAGTGGTTATAGTAGATGGGAGGCTATTCCAAGTTTTGGATGTATAATAGGAGAAGAGAGATTCTCCAGCTGAATTATTGGGTTTTGTAACATCTAGGAGGAGTTTGCTATTTGAGCGAAGGGCAGGAGGTGTATGGTCTTATTAGATTTTAGAGAGCAGGGGTATTATTAGGTTTCTGTAGTAGTTTGAAAACAAATGTTAGTTGGTTGAAGTGAAGTAGCTGTGGAAGTTCTAACCAGTTGAGCTGTTTAAGTGATATACAGTGGTGAGATTTGTATGAGGCATCTGTGGCAAATCTGGCTATCTTATTGTAACAGGAATTCAACTTGGAGAGGTCAGTTTTTTGGAGGCTGGTTAGTATAGGGGAAGCATATAGGAGGGGTGAGAGGAGATGTGTGCTGGTAATAGCAGCTTTTGTGTTAGCTGTTAAAATGCCTTATTCCTGAATAACAGACCTAGCGTTTTATGGATTTTTTTATGACTTGAATAATGTGGATATCAAATTTTAGGTTATTGTCAATTTTGACTCCCAACAGTTTGGTATGAGTGGTTGGGAGGATGAAAGTTTGTTTTTTTAGAATGGATCAAGAAGGACTCAGGGGAGAGAGGGAGTTATAGTTTGGTAGAAGAGAAGGAGTTTTGTTTTGTTGGGATTTAGTATACGTTGGGAATCGAGCCAGTTTTCCACAGACAGAAAGGAATCTTGGGTTATGGTTTGTAGCTCTTGCAGGGAGGAGGCTGAACATATCAGAGTTGAGTCATCTGCATATTGTATTACTGATGCATGTAGTGTGGTGGTTTGGAGATGGTTGGGGAAAAGAGAGAAGAGTAGTGGGCCAAGGATGGGGGCTTGTGGAACCCCTATAGAGACTGGGACAAGTGAAGAGAGCTGTTGTTGCCACAGGATGGCTTGCTGTCATCCTAAAAAGTAACTTTGGAACCAAGGAAGAGATGAGCTACTGAGATTAAATTTGATGAGAAACTCAATGAGTTTATTGTGGTCTACCATATCAAAGGCTTTAGGTAAGTCTAAAAATATGGCTGATACATATTGCCCATTATTTCTATGACTGTTAACAGTGCTAGTAAAGGCTATGAGGGCTGTTGTTATGTTGTGATGGGGTTGAAAGCTGTGCTGAGTGTTTGACAGAAGCTTGTGTGTATGTAGGTAATCCATGAGTTGGAAATGTATGACTCTCTTTAAGAATTTAGACAGGGGAGACATAAGAGCTATGGGATGGTAGTTGTTAAACTCGTTGGAATTTCCCCCCTTGTGTAGTAGAATGATGTGGGAAATCTTCCAGATGGAAGGGACTGTGTTTTCTCATATTGATCTGTTTATGAGTATGGATACTGGGTATGCTATTACTTCTGCTGCAATTTTCAGAAATTCTGCTGGGAGGTTATCAGCGGCAAGTGTGGTAGGTTTACATTTTTTAAGTAGTCTTCTTATAGTACTGATGGATATGGATTGGAATGTAAATTGGTTGGGGTCATTGTAGTTGGAGCTGTGTTGTGGTTAGAGATGGTTAGGGTTCCACAGTAAATAAAATACAAGTGCACGATGAAAATTTCCATGAAGATAGGTGAAACAGCTACTCGTACAAAATACTAATACTTCTGATGAACTCTAAGGTATTTTTAGATGAAAGCACTTAACCTATTGTCATTTTAATAAAATATCAGTTTTTTTTTTTTTTGGTATGAGTGAATTCACGGTGGTGGTGCTGTGGTAGCATTGTCGCCTTACAGTAAGACGCTGTCCGGTTCGACTCTCAGAGCATCTTCTGCGTGGAGACATGCGTGAATGAGCGTACCTTTGTTGAAGGTTGTGCGTCAGGGCTGGCAACTCGGTACGTAAAAATCAACTGCCAATCATTAGCGGACCGGAGTTCTGCTGTGGCGACCCCTAACCAGGAAAAGCCGAAAGTCACAACATCAGTTTTTTGTACGAGTAGCTATTTCACCTATCTTCATAGTGATTTTCATGGTGGACTCGTATTTTATTTACTGTGGAATAGTTGGTTTCGAGTTCTGTGTCTAGTTATCATAGATGGTTAGGGTTATTGGGAGTATCAGGGCTATTTTGTGAGACAGCTTGGTTTTGGATCGTTTCAGTAAAGTATTTGTTGAATTGGGCTGCTATGTTGTCAGAGCAAGAGCTTGCTGCTGGGGTTGGGGTGCCTACCTTACCTGGTTGAAGTATATTGTTAATTTCAGACCAAAACATTTGAGGTTGATAATGATGTTTATTTTGGATATTGTGATAGCTGATTTTATCTAATTTTGCAAGTTTCTTGGCTCTATTTCTGAGTTCTAAAAATGCTTGTTTTGCAGATTGAGTTTTTGTCTTATGAAAGTAATCCCAGGCTTTATTTCTAGCCCAGAGTAGGGATCTGCATTCTTTGCTTAGCCAGGGTGCATAGTTCACTTTTATTCTAATATTTCTAGTGGGAGCGTGGGTATTTAGTATATCTAGGAAGGAGGAGTTAAAGAATTTGACAGCCTCATTAAGGGGTAATAATCTATGAGGTTCCCAGTTGCAAGTTTTTAGTGGCATGTTAAAAGTAGTTGGGTTTAAATGAGTTTTATTCCTGATTAACCAGTAAGTTGGTTGGATAGTCTGTTGCAAGTGGGTTCTCATTAGGAAGGTCGGTTGATGGTCACTCAGGCAAGAGCATGATGCTAGGGTGGGCTTGTTAGCCAAAATCCAGTCAAGAGTAGACTGTCTCTAAGAGGATTTGTCAGTTCTAGTCAGGGATGTGATAAGCTGGATGAATTCATGGAGGTTTATGTGAAAAGATGGGTTCTGCAATGAAAAGGTTAGCCAATCTATGTTGAAGTCTCCCATCGGGATTGTTTCATGATGGAGGGACTTAGAGACACAGTGTAGTGAGTGCTGAAGAGTAGCGATATTATTACCTGGGGGAATATAGCCACAGATAATGATAATATGTTTTTTGGGGTTTATTTCTAACTCGGTAAAGATGAGCTCAGAATTTTCAAAGATATGGATAGCTATATCAAGATGGCTAAGGTTGAGATAGTCTTTGAATAGGACAGCTACTCCCCCACCCCTTCTAGAGGTCCTAACTTTACAAAGAATAATATATCCAGGGTCAACTATTTCATTACTGCTGTTATCTGGTTTTAGCCATGCGTCTGTTAGAGTAATGATGTCAGGGGAATAGAGAGAGAGTAGTGCATGCAGGCCATGGACTTTATTTAGAATACTTTGTACATTTAAGTTTAGGAGAAGTAGGGAGGAAGAGTTGTTATGTCTTAGCCATATTGTGTCATGGTTATTTAGAGGAGTAGGGCCAGGATTAAGGTGTATGTCACCTGAGAGGTTTAGTGTGCTAAGCAAGTGTAAGATAAGTTTGGTAACATTGTTTTCCAATCTCTCTTGTTTTAGATAGGTTAGGGAGATGGTATTTGTGGGATGGTATTTGGTAGCATGATAGTCTATGAGGTTAATGATGAAAAGAGTGGGAGCTGTGGAGTAATGAACCTGCTTATGTGGGAGGGTTGTTGAAGAGGTTTGCCAGGGAGGGGGGTTCATTGGTGGTAGGATAGGAAGACATGAAGTGAGAGTATAAAAGATAAGTAATAATGTGGTAGATATGATGTGCATGGTTGCTGGGTATTTGAGAAATTGTACAGATAGAGGATGCTGCAAGGAGAATTTGGATGTATATCTGGCCTAGTGTAGTGGTGTAGTGGAGTGACATTATTATAGACTGATGTTAGATTGTGATATTATAGGAGTAATAGGAGTGATGTGGGGTGGAGGAGGTGTTTTGTTATAATTGAATGTAGTAGTGTGAAGTAGGAGTGTGTGGGTGTGCGGAGAGAATGAGGAAGTAAGAGTAAGGAGAGTTAGAAGGGACAGGAAGGGGTGGGAGTAGGCAGTTTGATTACCAGGTGTGATTAGGTTTGCAGTGTGATTCACTGGAGGGAAAAGTGGGTTGGCTTATGGAAGTATAAGTCTAGGTGAAGTGGAGGTGGGTGAGAATGGGGTAGGGTAGGGTAGGGTAGGGGAGTGAAGTGAGTCTGAGCAGATCTAGGGCGAACAGAGTGGGTAGAAACAGGCCGACGAGTATCAGCAATTCTACAAAAAACAATCAGATTTTCAGGTAAGTTTGGCTCAGAATAAGTGGGCTATAATGTAGTGAGTAAACAGAGTGTGCATGCTGTTTGGTATATTAGATGTATATTAGATTCCAGATTACAACCATAACTAGGATTTGAGAATGAGCCCAATACTAATGCCAAATAGTTATTTGGTATATGTTGTAACTTCTACGCTGTTTTCATATGTGATAAATACCATTTTTAGTTGCAATCAATAACAATACTTATGGGATGTTTATAATAATACTGTTTTCTGTACTGAATATGACTATTTTTCTGTATGACAGAGTTTATTAGACATAAGAGTATCTATACTCTTACAAGACTCAAACTAGCCAGCTGTAAACCCCTGTTTTACCATACTCTTGTAGATCACATAATAAGGATCTGTAACCATGGATTTTTACTTTCCTACTATCTCTGCAGCCAGTTTGTTGGGTATGGCCATGCTAAGGCAATACAGCAGTTGTTTCATGTTTACTGAGACCCATCTAATTCTTAAACAGACTGATATTGTATATGAAAGATGCAGTTACACAATGTCACTGGAGGTAAGCCCCTCACATACAAAAACTTATGATAAAAAACAGGTTGTTAAAAATATGCACTACAGACTCATTGACCCACAAATGCTGAGGCTGTTAAATGTAGTCTTTCTAAACCCCAAATGTCTTCTAGTCATTACACTTACAGTAAGTGCCCTTGGAGTTTTCACTGATGTGGGCAAATATAGTTATATGAGCAGTGTTTATATAAAGAAGGACTGACACATAACTCATCAAATGATATAGTACTTATACAAATTCATTTAATCCTGTGTACTTTTTGGAAGACACTGTGGTAGAATGTGTTAGTCTTCCTAAAACCACCTTTTTTTACACAATAACCCCTAAAGTATAAATAGCCTGATTTGCCTGCAATGTGTTTTATATATTTTATCTCAATTTCCACTCTGTTTGGGGCATTAATCATGTCATTCAAAATTGTTTTGGATCTATTTTATAATATATACCCTAATTCTCTTGCTCGAGGAGTAGAGGTGATTACTTTGAATGGTCAGGAAGCTTCCTATTAGGTGTTACTGTGACATACTAATATTTGTTATATATTATACTTTAATGTACCTTTTTAAGGCAAATCAGGATAAAGTTGCCATATATAATGTCCCTAGAAGATGATTAATCATAACAATAAAAATAAGGTGAGATCATTTCCACCATTAAAAAAAAAAAAGAAAAAGAAAAACCCTCCATATAATGCAGAAACAAACTTGTAACAAGAAAAGCATTCACTGGAAGGCAGCAGAAATGCCACAAGTAAAATAATTCATATTTCTTCACAGAGATTTAATACTTTTATCCAAAGACTTCAGCAGAATAAAAGGTGCAGTAAAAATCACAATTAAATACACTGGTAAAAAAAAATGAGCACTTGAATACTTAACCAATAAACTAACAGTTCCAATTCAGTGTACAGAACACATTTAATTAATGTCAATTCTGTACATAAACCAGCCAGGATTAACAAATATGCTATTCTAAAAATACTTTATGCAAATGCTTTCATTAATACCAGGATATTTGTCTGCTTGCATCTTAACTTGCCAGAAAGTTTCTCTTTAAGAATTTAGTTCTTGTAGTTACCTCCCCTCAAATCTAATCTTGTCACTGCACAAGATCCATTCTTTTAGCAGTTAACTGAATTTGTTTAATGACACTGGTCTGAAGTTGGCAAAACAGCTGATGAAATACAGTGAAAACTGCATCAGTGTCATTAATAATGAAATTAAGGCATTGGATCTGCTTATTTCTTCTCAGTTAAATATTACACCTGTTCATGCAGAAGTTGACACCATTTTTGTTTCAATGCAGAGGGTTGGTGCTACCATCATTGAAAGAAAGAAGAAAACACTTGTCAGAGACATTAATGCTTATAGAGTGGGAGTGGCTTATCCTGGTACTAAAATCTTTAAAACTCAGGTTTACTATCAAAATTTGGAATAGCTTAAACCCAGTATAAATGATTCTGAATTTATACTTCCTGGATATAGTATCATTTGTAATGACTGTAAAAGGAGAAAGGGTGGTGGTACTGCTTTAATATTTCCCAGTACCCACCACATTTCCCCTTTCAGCAAACCAACACCAAAATCCAGTACAGCAGAGCTTTTTATTGCTTTCCTCAAATTAAACAATTATAAACAAATATGTATTACTGTCCTTTATATTCCTCCTGGTGAAAATATAGCTATTCTGGAAGCTATCCTACACTGGATACCCAGAACATTTCCACAAGAAACAATTTCACCAGTTGATGTGAATGACAATTGGTTGGACATAAACTCTAACTCCCCTACATCCAGCGTGAACCTATATGGTTTCACACAACTAATTAATAGCCCTACACTTTATAGCAAGACATCAAATTAGACTGGATCCTAGTATCAGACCCTAGCAAATACTCTACCATAGGTACAATATCAGACTCTCTCAGTGACCGTTTTTCAATCTATACAAGGAGATATCTCACACATCCAGTTAAACAGCATATTTTAAAACAATATATAACCTTTTCAGGTTAAACCCAGAAATGTTCATTTCTACACTTATCTATTAACTGAAACTTCATAAAAATCCTCCCATTAGACTATACTCTAATTGAGTTCAATACAACTTTTCTATATATCCTAAACAGCCTTTCACCTCCTAGAAGCAAAAGACTGAAAACAAATAATGTAATTTGTCTATCCAAAGAAGAGTAGAATGCTAATGCAGGATGGATAAAAAGAATGGAAAGAATGGCAAAAATATGAAACAACCACCTCAATATCTTAAAAACTTTATAATGTTTTGCAAGCATACTAAAAATCCAATAAATGAAGACAAAAAAACTTTCAGAAGAATGCTAAACACAATCCTAAAAAATTTGGACATCGATTAAAGAAATCTTACATCCTGGCCAAAAATTCAACTGAAATCCCTCTCCTGATAACTCACCATTCAAAATTGCAATACAGTTCAGCTCTTATTTTGCAGATAGCATAGCATATCTAACCAAGAATTCCTCAATATCTAATCACAACCCTGCCCAACTGCCACTTATCACCACATCCACTTTCACCTTCAAACATGTGTGCACGTCTTTTATAAAACTACTCTTAAACAAATGTAAATCATGCTGTTCTTCAGCTGATGACCTTCCAAGCAAGTACTTAAAAATAGCAGCTAATAACATTACCTATCCTGTCTCTATCCTTATAAATAATTCAGTCCAGGAATCCCACATTCCCTCTCTCTGGAAAAAGTCTGCACATTATGCTTGTACACAAAGAAGGAAATTTAGTTGACATTAATAACTTTAGACCTATAGCAATCTTATCTCCTTGCCAAAAAAATTTAAAAATGTATTCAAAAACAATTGCTAGACTATCCCTGCAGGAAGAATTCCTGTCCCTTACATAACGTTGCTTCCATCCTTCCCATAGTACTAGCACTGCCCTTTTAACCCATATACATACATATATATATATATATATATATATATATATATATATATATATATATATATATATATATATACTGTCAGTAAAGCTAGAAATACTGGCAAACTAGTTTATTCCTTATTTCTAGACTTATCTAAAGCCTTTGACACAGTTTGTCACAACAAACTTCTACTTCAAATGTCTTCATTAGGTCTCTCTCAACCCACATTTCTGTGGTTCAAAAGCTACCTGACAATAGGCATCAGTCAGTAAAATGGCACTCTATGCTCTCTCTCCTTACTTCCCAGTCACCACCAGTATACCATAAGGTTCTAACCTTGGTCCCCTCTTCTTTAACATTTTCACCAACATCCTCTATACGTCCACACAATAGGCCATCCTAGTACAATACACAGATGATTCCACTCTCATTTGCATATCTGAAAACATGGTACACCTCCAAAAAATACTTGGGAACAGACACTGAAACATAGCTTCATAACTTGCAACTCATGCTCCACCCAGAAAAAAAAACAAAGTACTACTTTTCCCCCCAAATCCACCTCTCAAGAAAAAACTAAATTTAGAGTCCTCTCTCTTGATAATACAACCATTTAAGTCACTTCACTGTCACCCCTAATAGTTTGTTATGAGTGTGGCAATCTTACAATTGACCAGCATATACAAAACTGCATGAAGAAAACTCATCAGAAACTAGGAATGTTTTACAGAGCCAAAAACATCTCATGAGTGCAACCAAAGCTATACTTGCCTCTACTTATCTCCTCCCCACTCTTCTTTAGGGCACTCCCATCCTTACTAATCTCCAGGCTTCACAGAAATTAAAACCTAAACAATGCTATAACAAACTTGCTAAATTTGCAGCACATATGTCTTTCAGATCCACCGCTGTATAGTACTGAAAATCCTAAATTGGTTAGAACTGCCATGGCAAGTAACATATACACTACTTCTTATCACCTATAAAATTATCCAGCATCCATCTACCTGTCCAGCACTAAAAAACATTCTTCATGACTAAGTTCTCAGTTGGTCATTGCAATCCAGTGACCAAAACTCCTGTCTGTCTACAAACCTAGGAAATCTGTTGGGCATTGTCTGTACTCGTACAAGGTTGATAAGGCCTGTAACTCCTTATCAGTATCCATTAGGTGTATAACCTCCCTCCCATCTTTCAAAACCAATTGGAATTTACTTCCTAGCTAAAATCAGGCTTTGTTCTTGCTCAAAACCAGGATAAACTATATTGCTAAATCTGAACAAGTACCTTTTCATTCCTCATACCTCCTTACTCTTCCTTTTCGAGTTACTTCCTTATTACTATCTAATTCTCTTTCTGACTCTCTCTGTAATATATCATAAATAAGTCTGTTTTTCCCTCACATCATGTTGCAATTCCTATTTGTATTAGACTATCTTATCTTAAATTTAATTTCTCTACAAACTGTCTAACATTTCTCTAAATAATAAATGATTGTTATATACTTTGCATCAATTTTTTAAAAAAATGTTTTTTTATATTATTTATAATTATTTAAACTGCAGATGTTTTTGTTTTATTTTTGAGGATTGTAAAATTCGGGTCTATATTATGAGATCAAAAAGACTGGAGAGCGAATGGCTTAAACATCAGAAATGCCATACCTCGAAGTCGCTCTTTATTTATACACCAACTCCGAGATCACACTACAGTGAGGAAAGGGCAAAGTTTCTGATCTTCACTGTACTGCGATCTCACAAAAAACATATAGATGAACAGCATTTCTGATGATAAAGCCGGTCGCTCTTCAGCCTGTTCAATTTCGTGATAGGAACCCTAAAATTCCCGTTCTTAAAATTTATTGCAATAATTTGGAGTATTTCTCCTAGGGCCTCTGCTGAAAATAGGCTTCTACCTAGTTAAACTTGCCCAGTAATTAAATGTCAATAAAGAAACAAATAAATAAATAAATCATAAACAAAAGAGAAGTTACCCCACCTTGAACTTCTTGGTAAGTAGAAAAAAAATTAAGCAGTTTTCCAAGTATTGTAAGTAATGATCTGGATTGCTCAGACATAATAAATATTATCTATACTAAATAAACTGAAAGGTAAAATTAAGTACACTTTGGAAATACACACTTTAATATCAAACACTTTTCAGAGATTGTGCCAGCCCAGAAGTAAATATGCAGAGGTTTGAGTGCATTTAAACATTAGTATTTGCCTTTATTTATTGACTGTTTTCCTACATGGTCATTATATGTTTCAAATAATATCATGCTTGACATTTTAAGGAGTAGAATGCCTATGCTAGTGTATTTGTTTGTGAGGACTGCTGCAAAATACAACTTATAAACACTACTTTAGAATTTATCATGCTCTGATTAATTTGAAATCCTTGCTGTTACAACATTTTCCTTCTTAACTTTCTCCCTATTCTCCATGGTCTTGCAGTCTCAGACAGAGGCGGTGTGTGCATTTGCTTCTGTCTCTCTATCTATCTGTCTATATCTATAAATATCTATATCTGGGTCTACTTCAGAAGACTGACAAACCAAAAGACTGAATCCCAAAAGACTGAAAATTCAAAATACTGAACACATTTTAATGAAGGCGGCAACCCCCCTGTATCCTTCATGTGGGGGCTGCACCCCCTGCACCCCTTGCTAACTATATATATCAACTCCAAGATCGCACAACAGTGAAGAAGGGGCAAGTTCCAACATTCAGTATTTTGAATTTTCAGTCTTTTGGGATTCAGTCTTTTAGTTTTTCAATCTTCTGAAGTAGACCCATATATAGCTCTCTATATCTCTATATACAGTAATCTCTGAGTTAACTGGCACCCACGGGGATTAGTAGATGTCGGATAACTGTAGTTTCTGGTTGCTTGAGAGTTACTATTAAAAATAAGCCTGATTAATACTGTACCCTATACTGCTTGTTTGGTTTGACTTGTTCTCAGGTTGGGGAGAGAGGGAATTCATTCCTATCTTCCTTTTTAAAACTCTAAAACTCAAAAAATGTAAGGTATATTTCTGTGGGGGCAAAACAGAAAGTGCAACACATGAAAATTGTATTGCATTTCTTCAATATTTTTTTGCCAGTTGCTTCACACTGCTGGTTGCTTGATCCGGTTAAGTGAGAGTTTACTGTATGTATATATATATATATATATATATATATATATATATATATATGTACAGACACACACACGTGTGTGTGTGTTTGTGTGTGTGTGTGTGTGTGTGTGTGTGTGTGTGTGTGTGTGTGTGTGTGTGTGTGTGTGTGTGTGTGTGTGTGTGTGTGTGTGTGTGTGTGTGTGTGTGTGTGTGTGTGTGTGTGTGTGTGTGTGTGTGTGTGTGTGTGTGTTAAGATGGGTGCAAGGGCTAGACCTTTTCCAAAATTTTCCAGCCTTTTGACTGCTGCTGTTTCCTAGAGCTATCCCAGGGTTTTCAATGTTTTTCAGGTCAAATAATCACAACTCTTCAAGCAAATTGGTTTTCATAGTGGAACTGATTAATCCAAATTTGTTTCCTCCCATTCTGGTCATATTTCATTTAAGATAGTTGGAGTTGGATTTAAATATATTTTTAAGATAGCTGACTTTGATTCATATCATGTTATCACAATACAAATTAATGAAACTCGCAAATGGCCCACTGAGCACATACCCAATGGAACTGCACTGAACATACCATATACACATGACTGTTATGACTCACACCCAGAACATATTACTCATGCAGCACAAAGTTATGACAGTAGTTTGGTTGCTGTCATTGCTCCCCCAGTAAAACACTAAACAACATACTGCCATGTGGTTTTGCCTCCTTGCACCCATTCAGCATTGAATGGAAGTAGCTAAACCACTATAGCTTACATATATGAATTCAACAGTCACACTACTGTGAAGAAAGAAAGAAATGTCCAAACAACACTAATGATGCTTCCATTTTATCATACAAACAAATGAATTGTTATGAAATGACAATGACACAAACAAAACATTAATAAGCTCCATTCAAATAAGTTATTAATACAAGGATCAGCAAAGCTACACAATTTAAAACTATTTAATTTGTTGTGCATTTGTCTAGGAAGTTATTTATTTAGTCACAGGAATATTCATACTGTCTGCAGAAATCATTGATTCTTTCAGTTTTTTTGTGTCAATAATGACAATGCTAGTGAAAGAAATCTCATGGTCTGTTGAGTCTATCATAGGGTTACAGCTTCCATCTTTGTATTTGTAGCTCCTATTCCCCTGCCCTGGTTTTCCTTCCACCTGCCTCAGAGTTGTTTAAGGTACTATGATCCTGCTTTCTAACAGTGCAAGTCAGAAACCCTCTGTCTTCTACACCAACTTATTGCTTTTATCATTTATAACTGCTTCCTGCAGTCCCTTTCCATTTATTCTTCCCTGCTTGCTTATCGTTGAAATTACAGACAACATACTTCCTCACTGTCAATGCTGGATGCATGATACATGCAGCCTATTGCCCTATTCTTGTTTTTCTGTCCTGTAGTGTGTACATGCTAAACATTCTGAACTTTAGTTTAAATGCATCATTTTGTGCTATTACCAACATTTGTTGTTCTCTTTTTCTCACTCTCTACTGCTTTGTCATTTGCAATATAGCCACGAAAAGTGGACTCCATACTGTAGAATTTACTTTATTATTCCAGACACAAAAAAGGAGTCAGAGAGAAAGAGAACAACTTTGTCAGCTTATAAATCAACTCTTTAACTACTGTCCTTGTGCATTGCTCTAGAGGATTAATCTAAAAGTTGTTATAACTTTCAGATTCTTTTTTATTGGTGTCCTCTCCTTATGCAACATTAAGTAAGCAATAAAATTTGAATTATAAAACTTAGAATGCATTATAAAACATGATTATATCTAAGACAAATAAAGTACTTTTCCACATTTGTTAAACCATTCAGTAAAAACAAAATGAAAACTCCAGCAAAGCTAGAAATTCCAATAAGTGACCTCCCAAACCTCTTGTATCAGAGGCACATGGGATATATGCAAATGAGCCTTATGAACATCAGGTGTTCCAGTTAATTGGCGATTCTGAATGCCCATGACTTGTTTTGTCATTTTACTGGACAATTTCAGGCCAATATAGCCAAACCCCACTAGCTGTGGACATGCATATTTTGGCCTTGTTATGACCTCGTCAGCACAGCACAAGCAAAGTGCTTGACTAAGCATTAGAAACACAGGGCTGTTATACCCAGCTGATGTCCATTATCATTAGGGTCACTGCAAAAATATCCCAAACAACAACCTAAAAGAATGAGTGAGAAGGTCACTGAAAAACCAATCAGTAAAAACAAAATGAAAACTCCAGCAAAGCTAGAACTGCCAATAAGTGACCTCCCAAACCTCTTGTATCAGAGGCACATGGGATATATGCAAATGAGCCTTATGAACATCAGGTGTTTCAGCTAATTGGTGATTCTGAATGCCCATGACTTGTTTTGTCATTTTACTGGACAATTTCAGACCAATAAAGCCAAACCCAACTAGCTGTGGATATGCATATTTCGGCCTTGTTATGACCTCGTCAGCACAGCACAAGCAAGAGTGTTTGACTAAGCATTGGAGCTTTCATTTTGTTTTTACTGATTGGTTTTTCAGTGACCTTCTCACTCATTGTTTTAGTTTGTTGTTTGGGATATTTTTGCAGTGATCCTAATGATAATGGACATCAGCTGGGTATAACAGCCCTGTGTTTCTAATGCTTAGTCAAACACTCTGCTTGTGCTGTGCTGACAAGGTCATAACAAGGCCGAAATATGCATATCCACAGCTAGTGGGGTTTGGCTTTATTGGCTTGAAATTGTCAAGTAAAATGACGAAACAAGTCATAGGCATTCAGAATTGCCGATTAGCTGAAACACCTAATGTTCATACGGCTCATTTTCATATATCCCATGTGCCTCTGATACAAGAGGTTTGGGAGGTCACTTATTGGAAGTTCTAGCTTTGCTGGAGTTTTCATTTTGTTTTTACTGATTGGTTTTTCAGTGACCTTCTCACTCATTGTTTTACATTCATTAAACCATGGAATAGTTACTGCCCACAACAGATAATAACTCAGAATTTGCAAATATCTACCATTATCTAGAATCCATATTTCCAGTATTTGCATTACTAGCTTGCAACGAGTTCCATAATTTTGCCATATTTACTTGCATAGTATCAAACTGAAATATTTATTAAATTCTGATATGATGTGCACCTTAATTATCTTTCTCCTAAAGTACTGTTATGTATTTGTCATTTCTTCTTGTTGGGTGTCTTTTGTTTATGTTCATATCCTGCAAGTTAACAGTGTTCTTGTATTATACCTTTTGCTGTCATTTGAGATGCTACCAAACCTGCCACACTAATTTGCATACCTTAAACTTACTATGTGCTGCTATCCCTTAGGTATTATACCATGTGCTGTTCTTTTCACATTCCTGCTGTCATCTTCTCTCTGTGGTTCCATTCATCCCAGCTGCAAATTGTCATTACCTGCTGTCAATGCATATTTTATGGATGGAGACTTTACTGTGGGTTCAATTGCTTCTGTACATACCTCAATTAAAAACCCATCTGCCATCTTCACAGGACCACAAGAAGCTAGGCAGTGTGACATGTGAGTGCTTCTTAAAATGACACTATCATCATGTGCTGTCAATCAATTTATACTATTTCAATCAAAACTGAAATATACAACATGATGCTAACAGTGCAAGTGATCTCAAATGCAGGTTAAAAAGATAGGAGTTAAAGAAATAGACAACACTGTTTGACAGGCCCTATTATAATACTATAAATATTTTTTCACTGATAAATCACTGTATCTTCCTGCCAAAGGAAGAAGAGCAATTTAACAGTGAGGTTGACAGGGACTTGGATAGATTGGAGTAAGTGAGAAAATCATAAAACCATACAGAGTGAGCATCTTTAACAACTAGGAGGACTTGACAGATGAAACAGCAAGCATTTTGACACTTTAATTATACATTTGTATAGTTATTAATGTCTTGTTAAATTTATCCATATCTGCCACATAATTTTATTTTAAAAATAAAATGTAAAAATCTAGTTAGATGGTGTTTATCTAGTAGTACTGATTTTCCTTCAGCTTGCATAATGAATATTTTATCTAGATACTGTTTACATTTTCTCCTTGGTGACAAATGTCATGCATTCCGTGTTTGTTGCTATCTTCTTCTTCTTCATTTTAACTTCTCCATATGCTTAGTTTTTTTTTTACGTATCCATATGTAGGGAATAATTAAAGTTCAGGAAATCAATATTTCTTCAGTCTTTGATGATAGATGCTCTTCACAGCACCCATGATATGTCTAGAATTGCCTCCTTCTGCAGTTCATACAGGGCTACATGCACTGGAAGAAAATGTAAGTACAGTGGTGAATTCGTCTTTATTATTCTTGCTGCTACTGCTACTAATGGAACTGTCTGGGTATCTCTCTTCCACATTACTCTCATTTCTGTTTGCATATCCTGGTATTATAAGACATTGTGTCTCTCAGTATGTAAGTCACTATGATCAAGGTTTCTTTTGTCTCTTTTCCTTGCATGTATTTTTTGAACTGTTGATAATGGGTGATCCCATGTGATATGGACTTCTGCATTATCAATAATAATTTGTTGTTCATGTGTGTGGTCTTCCTATATTTTGAAAATTTAACTGACTACGCATTTTACCATCAAACTACTGTTGCATATTTCATGCATACTGGCCTCATTCATTGCTTACTTTGATACTGTTTATAACTAAAATGATGTCACTGAAGCCTGAATTTGTTCTATTAACTTGTTATTTTTAGTTTAGTTGGGTCAACAGTGTTTATCTGAAAGTTATATTAAAAAAAGAGTGAAAAAAGAATAGGATGTGAGTTTTGAAAATGGTATGGTGGTACAATATAGTTCAGACATAAAAACATTAAGAAAATCATTACAAACAATTGGAACATAATACATGGAATTTCTCAGTAATTGAAAGCAGTAGAACAATGTCCAAGATTTATAAATAAGAGTGAAATAAATCTAAAACTTATTTCTAAAATTGAAAAACAGAAAGGTCTAATAAATTGCAAAACTTTTTTGTCATTAGTGAAGGTTTGTTTGGACAAAAACAAAAGTTATAAGACAAAAGAGTGATTTGATTGTAAGTCAACAAATTCAGTTTATCTTGTAATCTGTCTAGGCTGACACCTTATATGATGGTAAAACAACGGGAAGGTATTCACAGAGTATCTATGAATGCATTTGAGCTATACAGATAGGTGATGTGAGCAATGCATGAAGTATGCAATCTAAATTGTGTGGAATTTTTAGGAAATGTGTGTGGTTTCTATTAAGATATAATATTAGATGTCAGAGTTGGGGAAATGTAATGTCAAATTAGACTGGAGGCTGAAACATCACCTGATTTAAATAAGACAATGTGTTGAATCATTGTTGAAAATGAAAACAGAATTTTAATTATTGATGTGATTGGTCAGTCTGTTAAACAGAGATATCATGTTACTGGATTTTGAATGATATAAATTGTCTGGATGTAACTAAGTGTATATTCTAAAATAGTCTGGAAAAATAAGAAGCTGTCAATACTTAATATTAATAGTTTGTTTTTTACTTTTCTGTAGTAAGAGCTTTTAGATTTTAGTCTGGTGAATTTATGTACTGCAGCCTTTTGGCTCATTCTTTTTATTTTCAGGCATAATATGTTCTATAAAATGGGATTAAATGTTTTGGCATAACTCACATCTATCCCCTTTACTACCTTCACCTTCTGTACCATAAGACCTCTTTAAGAAAGCAGAATAACTCCCATAAATCTGCAATCTTTGTCAGCATAATCTCCATTGCTTACCATCATCTTGGACTTTAAACTTCTTCTTATGAATAAACACACTACCCCATTATTCCTTCTCCATTCTCTTAATCATTTTTATTAGTTTTTATATCTTACCAGTGCTCCATGTTATAAATTTTGCATGCCTCTGACCATGACTTTTAGATGCTCGTTATTCTGTGTCAGCAATATCTCCCTTTTATTGCTTAAAATTCCTCCACCATCCTCATCAATCTAGATAGACAATCAAAAGTAGAAGGTCCTTCTCCCCCTCCTGTTATTGGCTGAAACATCTATGTATGATTAAAACAGCTCTGAACTTTGATCTAGACTGCCTAGATTCTTAATACCATTTTGATCCTCCCAGAAAAGGAGATGAGTTATCCTCTATTTCCTCTGTAACCACTAAGAACACTATTGAAATGTAATATACAAGTGTGACCACCAGACCCCTCCCTCCCCTTTTTTCAAGAAGATGAATGCATGGGAAGAAATAAGGAAAACTTTCCTACACCAGCCCCACCTCTTGAAAAAGCCTAACTTCACCTCTACATAGTTACCAGGAATTCAGTCTGCTAGCCTCTTATGTACCATATATACCATTGGGGTGGCTTTTATTTGCCTGATATTCCCCTTTACTCTGCCTACATCCTTGTACTTGCTTTTTTGAATATAAACACCAACCTACAGACTCCATTGCCTGACATGTAAAAGCCTTTGTATGGCAGACTACTGTCCTTTATAACTTGGAACTCATTCTGCCTTATGACTAGTTTATCAGAATGCCCCTGCTTAGTCTTGTCTTGTCCACCCAAAATTATCCGGCTCAAAACTTAAAAGCCATGCATCAACTTTCATTAATTTTACACAAATCAAAAAAAAAAATACAAAAACTTTACAAGCGTGAGCCATCCAGTAACTGTCTTAATACACACTCTCTTATGAAAGACACTAAATGAATAATACCTCTGCTGATTTTCTCTAAGAACAACTTTTAATAAAATGCAGATTGCAAGTTGAGTTTTTATGGTATATGTCACAGACTTTATCAAAACTTTGTAACTTTCCAAATACATTTAAGTATCCTTTCCAACAGTCATTTAATATAGCAATAACCCATGCCTGGGTGTGGGTAATGCTGGATTTACCCACGGATGGTGTAGTTTGGTCATGAGAGTCACCAAACAAAGCCAACCATGGGTAACTCCAGCATTACCCACACCCAGAAATGGGTTATTGCTATTATACAATGAAATTATTTAAGAAAAAAAATAATTATTTTTCTTAAATAATGGCATTGTATAATGCCTCCTTGCTGCCCTTCCGCAGCTGTCTGGTATTCTGTGGCAGTTCTGATGTACTGCGCATGCGTATGCCTACGCAGTACATCAGAGCTGTGGGCAAAAGCAACGGAGAAATCAAGATCTCCGTTGCTTTTTACAAACTGTTTCGCTATGTTAAATGGGTTTAACATAGTGAGATAGCTTTAAAAAAAGCAACGGAAATCATTGTTGCTTTTTTTAAAGCTGTCTCGCTATGTTAAAACCATTTAACATAGCGAGACAGTTTTGAAAAAAGCAACAGAGAAAGCAAGATCTCCGTTGCTTTTTACAAAGTGTCTCGCTATGTTAAAGAAGTTTAACATAGTGATACAGCTTTAAAAAAAGCCCCAGAGAATCTCCATTGCTTTTTTTTAAAGCTGTCTCACTATGTTAAACTCCTTTAACATAGCGAGACACAGTGTGAAGCAACGGAGATCTTGCATTCTCCGTTGCTGTAAAAAAAGAGTTATAGTAATGGAAAAAGTCCGGGCGACTGGACCTTTTTCCATTACTATAACTCTGATTTACAATGTGCACACTGACCAATCAGAGTGCACATTTTTGAATATTAATGGGGGGTTGTTGTATAATACATTATAACCAATAAACACACTTTATAAAAAATGCATAAATATTCAATAATGCATAAAATCTCAACCTATATTGCATTGTTTAAAACATTATCGTCACATTATGTAGCTAAATGTAATTAGATCTTAGTTTAAGAACATGCATAATAGAGATGTAATCATTCAGCTCTGATGATCTAGTAACATTTAATTTCAGTTTCCAAATTACTTTTTCTTTTTCAAGTTTTTCTTTACACTGGGTGGATCTTAAATCAATGTGTACAGTAGCTAACACAAAAATTGCAAACTTTTTAGAATGACTGCTCACAACTGGTTGCCTAAACCATTTGAGTTTTGTTCCTTAATATTAATGTAACATTCAAATATTCTTTCACTGAGCATGTGTTATGTCTTACTCACTTAAAACCCTTCAAAGGGCATGCACTAAGCAGGATATAACACTGCTTTGGTGTTACAGTTGTTATTCACTAGACAAGTGAATATTCTATCATGTGCTGCTTCAGTGATGTTCTTCACATCTAAGATGTATCTACATTGGTGGCAGATGCAACACTTAGATATTTCCCCCAATTTGTATCTGCAATGCATCAATGTATTTTCTAAAATGCATTTAAAATTTTTAATCTTCCTAAACACAAACGTATAAGTGTCCAATGTACATGCATAGTCATTTAGTACAAACTTATTCCATTTGTTTTTCTCTATCTTACAAATTTTGCTCATGCCTCCAGAAAAATGAGTTATAAATGAAATTGTTTTAACTTGTTCTCTTGTTGATCTTCTGTATCAGTCACCTACTTTAATGATTTTAAAATTCGAAAGAAGTTTCAACTTGTAATATTGGATATAAATTCATAACCCATATCAGAATCTTGGCTTATGCTCTACATGTACTCACCCTGCCATTATTTCAATATAGCAACACCTATCAAAGCTTTACACATGCTCTTTAAATCAGTGGAAGAGTTCTTTTAATTATATTCAAATACCATTACATCATTATCCCAAAACCATTACATTGTTATACAAAACCTATTACATCATAATCAAATTCACTTCAGCATGAAGTAAAGCCAAACACACAACCCATAAAATAAACAATGGCTGAACTGCAGCCGCACCTCTCCAAACACAGACGTAAAGTATGGTATCTCATAAATAAATGCTGGAAAAAAATTTGAATGGCAAAAGTCCAAATTTATTAAAAAGGTCAAGTGTTTTCATCCCAGTGAATAAATATGGACTTCTACAAAGCAATACATTAACTTCCACAACAGGTTTAAATAGACTCATCAATCAACTAAAATAACACTAATTAACACTAATTAGTATTTGAAGACTTAAAAGTTCCTACATTATGTGTAAAAGGAACAGTTCCTTCATGGTTCATTAAAATCTACATAAAACATAGAATTAAATAAAATTTAACCCTATAAAATTTTGATCATAATGAAAAATGATGAAAAAACAATAAAAATAAAATAAAAAATAAAAAAAAATAAAAATAATTTGTTAAAAGTAACTTGTTAAAAGTGAATGCCTAACATGTCTTAATATTTCAAATATTTGTATGAGCATATACCCCAACAAAACACATTTATTGTGTCTAAAGAAACATAATTTGTAATTTATAATTTGTGTGCCCTTGTCTTTAAATTAGGTAATATGGATACATTTTCATTAAGCCCTTGAGGGTTGGTGGCATTTAATTTTAACTGCCACTGCAGTTTTCATTTCTCTAACTCCAATTCCCACCACTCACCTCTAGGGTTAATAAGTATAATATCTAATATACCAAACTTGAATTTAACAAAACCTTGGCAACTCACACTATGCTGAAATAGGGCATTATTTATATCCATCCTTGCTATAGCATAAAAATGCTCATAAATCCTCTTTCTTAGCTGTCTTTTGGTTTTCCCTGTGTAAAACAATCCACATTTGGAACATTTTGCAATATAAACAATGCCTTTAATATTGAAATTCCTGTTCCTTAATATTATATCAAGTGGTATGTTTTGTAGGGAAATCTTAAAAGCATCGAGGATATAAGAGCAATATTTTCAGAAACCAGACCTTGTGGTGCCATTATAATTGGGTTGTATCAATGGTTTTGAATGCTCAAAGAAAAATTTAGATTTTTACCCATTTTATTCTCAAATTGGGGTGTTTCCTCCAGTATTTACAACAATTCAGGGTTTACCCTAAAATAACCTAATTCCTTCTCATTATATATTTAATATCTTTCAAACCTAAACCAAAAGGGACCTTAATACTGTTGACTAGATTTGATGTCCCAGACTGTTTGTTTCTAAGGGGTGGGGGTTCATTATCACTGCTAGTTAACACTGGTCTAAATCTTACTCCCCATCCTTGCAACATTTCTTCACTTATTTTGAAAACCAGTTCTCTTGGATATTCTCTTTCTAAAAACATCTGGGTGATCTTACCTACCTTCAAATTAAAATCAAGTAAAGTGGAGCATATCCTTGCAGCTCTAACTGACCTTTGAAAATATTCTTTTTTTTGTATAATTTGGGTGGTTACTCTGGTAATCTAAATAACTATTTGCGAAGGTGGTCTTTCTAAAAATGTTTGATGCAAAGCATCATTCAAAAATTAGAAATAAACTTTCCAATCATTTTTGAATTCTGTTTATAAAATGTGTTTTGCCTCTCAAGCATATAAAACCAGGTTAGCATAGATTGATGCACAACTTGCACCCATCACTATACTTCTGGTCTGTCTAAAAAACTCACCTTCAAAAGAAATAATATTGTTTTCTAGAATAATTTCCATAACCTCCATAATGAAGTTTATCATGTTACTCAAGTCAGCGAGTTCTGTAATAGCATCAAAAAATAAATGTAAACCCTCTTGATGGGGAATGGATGTGAATAAATCAATAACATCAATGGTCAACATTTGGAGTTGTACCATTCACCTTTAATTTTAGAGGGAAAGTCCAAGAAATCTTTAAGAAAATATTCAGTAGGCCTAAAAGAAATTTTGAATCAGCCTAGAAATAAAGACACCTAGTGTATAATTGGCACTATTGTGAGGGGCCACGATCACTCTGTTATGGAGGTTGGAAAATATTTTTGTGAACTTTTAGTATACCAAATACAGATGGAACCACTGGGTGAGGGTTAACTAAAAAAATTAAAAATTCTTCGGAAATAGCTCCTTGCGTAAGGGCATCTTCCAAAAATGTCTGTAGTTATCTGTTAGAAATCAATATCTCATTTCTTGAAACTTTTAAATATTTATCTGAATCATGAAGAATATCTAACATATCCCCTACATAGTCAATTTTGTCAACTAAAACTATCCCCCACCTTTATCCAGTTTTACTATTCTTAGATTACTATTACTTTTAAGCTCATTCATTAGTTTATATTATTTTTTTATTAAATGAAACATATTTTCCTGTAGAATTTAGTTATTGTGTGAATTTCAGAAGAACATATTTTTTAAATGCTGCATTCATGGAGTGGATTGGGGGAGTAAACATTCTTGTTTTCTTAAACAATCCCTGTTTAGGTTCATTCCTTGTTTAACCTTTAAACATTATTTGAAAGTTCAATTTCCTAATATAAAGTTTAAATTTACTTAATGCTTCCACTTGCCCACCTCTAAAATAAGAAACAAATTTGAAACCCTTTTCAAAAAGTGAAAATGGGTTTCAATTACTTTAATATCAGTATAACTGAAAATGTTGAAGCCTTGCTAAGACAGCATTTCCCATCAAAGGCTGTAATAATTTATTTTGTGGCAGTACAATTCTCTAATTAATTTAAAGTTAATATTAATTCCTGCCTTTGTTCTTTCAATGCTAACCTCTCCCTTTGTTCCTCACCCCCTTTGGGCTGTAAACTTGGTGTAAAAAGTTGTTTTTTCTATTTTTATTCTCAATTCTTTTTGACCTCCTTAATGGGGATAATTATCATCATAATCTTGGTTCCATTCTACATGACCACCTTGTCTATTCTCAATTGAAACATCCCTTTCATTCCTCTAAAGTAATTCTGTTCCCCAATATCCTTGGTCATATGTAATACTGCCCTAGAATTCTTGAAATAAGCTTTGAGTAAGGGGTAGGCAATACACTGTGTATACGCTTTTTTTTCCTTAAAAGCTCTTTCTGTTTTCTTTCTAAATCACTTTTAACTTGTTGCTCAATTCTGTTAAAAATGGTATCAAATTTATTCATCTTAAGTTCAAACATTAAATCGTTTAAAATTTCTTGATTTAAAATCCCTAATTCATTTAACAACTTGTCCAAGTTGCGATTGTTTAAATTAATAATAAATTGAACAAGTTCTAAACCACGCCTATCAAACATCTCATACAGTTCATTAATTTCACTGTCACCAACTCATAATCCATTTGGAAATGTATACATTTTCAGTCCCTTAGGTACATGCGTGCACTTAATACATCCATTCAAATACAAATTATCAAGCTCCATATACCTTGAGTAATTTTACTTCCAGTTTGTGCATTTTGCCAATAAATGTCTTTGGTGATTCACGAATAACTCGTTTTATTCCATTGGAAGAAAAAGACAAGTTTTTATTAATGCAATCCCCAAAATAATTACTATAATTGTGATTACCATTGTTAATACAATTAGTTCCCTTGCTTCCCTTGCTGCTGATCTTCTGTATAACTTCTTGCAAGTAAACATGTGCATTTGAAAAGTCTCCTTGATTGGTCAGTGGTTCATACACATTATTGAGACCCTTCTTACTTCATGCCCAAGGGATACTGACATATGTAATTTCTCTAATTTTGTTTGCAAATCATATACTTTTATTATTTTTATTTTTTTTATTTTTAATTTTTCATTATGATCATATTTTACAAGGTCAAATTTTATTTCATTCTGTTTTAAGTAGATTTTAATGAACAATGAAGAAACTGTACCTTAGAGTTATTTTTACATATAATGCAGGAACCTTTAAGTTTTTAAATACTAATTAGTGTTAAATTAATGTTATTTTAGTTGATAGATGAATCTATTTAAACCTGTTGTGTTAGTTAATTTATTGTTCTGCAGAAGTCCCTATTCATTCACTGGGGCAAAAGCACTTGGCCTTTTTAATAAATTGCCATTCAAACATTTTCAGCAGTTATTTCTGAGACAATGTACTTTAAATCTGTGTTTGGAGAGGTGTGGCTGCATTTTAGCCATTGTTTATTTTAATACATCATTATATTAACATTGTATTAACTTTTAATCTGGTCCTAGAATTGGTGGAATAGTTTTGTTTATTTATCAAATTTATTAACTGAGTAAGCGAACTGGTACATAGACAATTTTCTGGCATGACCAGGCTAAATAGACATGAACAATGAATACAGAAGCAAAAGTTTTACATAGCAGTTTTTAGTAATTGTAAACAATCAAATAAGGGTTATAAAATAAATGGCAAAGATACCAAGTAATATAAACTTAATAACAAAGATAAAAAGAATTAGGAAAAAATATATATTGGAATACAACTAGGTTCATAAATGGAGTTAGTCACTGAACCTTCAAGCAAGAAGGAAAAATTATGTTAAATTATTCAATGTATTTTTGATCAATGATTTGGTTAGAAAAGTACTTAAAGGAGCAAATTAACCACTGGTGTTATGGGTACTAAGAAAAAGAGGAAGAAGAACAAATATAAAATACTAATCATCAGAACTAGGCAACAAATAGAATGGAAAATAAAAATAAATTATGAAATATCAACAAAAGAAAATGTTAGGGATTTATTGTTAGTGGATATTGTTTGGAATAGACTCTGAAAAGAAAAGTTATGAAGAATCAAAGTTTAGGTGAAAGATTAAAGTTGCACTTGTTTTCAGAGTTTCTGTAAAATCCTTGTTAAAGAGCAAATGAAATATAAATAACTGGAGGAGACAATATGTGATCGTGGAAGATTATATGAGTAGAAAACCAGGAATACATATCTTCAATACTGTGAGAAAGCACAATACTAGATGAAAATGTAATAAATATAACAAGGAATATTTAGGTACAAGGGTATACTGTATTATTTAAAAATAAAATAAATAAATCTTATAGGTGTTGAATTTTATATGCATTTGTATAAGATTTGGTGGGTGAAGGAATGTGATTTCAATGAAATTTAAGTTGTATATGAAAATATATACGTTAGTGATGAAGTTACATAAATAATGCACAAACGTTTAAATAATGCTCCTAATCTTTTAAATAAGTTTTGTGCTACTTTTACATTTACCTTGGCAACAAGTCAATGGCTCAGGTAAATAAGACATCATTTTAAAATGTTTTCCAAAGGGTGGAGACAGGAGATGATTTTTCACCCACTAAAATCTCATTTGGGCCAAATGTTTATGCCAAGCCATACTATAGGGAATCATATTTTATTTATTTATTTATTTTACATTTGTTGACCGGGCTAGTCTAGCTGGATAAATGTCCATTTTCAGTAGAGGCCCGGGGAGAAAAGCTCCACACATAACATAAGCAAGACAGATAGACAAATTGTTAATAAAGACTTACACATAAAAATATACATTTAAATCAACTAGTTAATAAAATCAGCATACATTAAAGGAACTCAAAAATTTAAACTCATACACAATGTTCTGTTGATTTCAAAGCAAGTTTACCTAATACATATGGTTATGCAGTAAGGCATCAGCCTGTAGATTACAGTAAAAGCTCGGAAGGGAAGAGAAGTAGAAGGAGTATGAAGGAAAGAAAAAATGGCACAAGGCAAGAGTCAGTAAGTAAGAGAGGAGAAGAAAAAAGACAGTCAAGACGAGGTGGGAGAGATAGTAGAAGTAGGTCAGAGCATAAGAGGACAGCAGGGAAGAGAAGCAGGGTAGAAGTTAGTTTTCAGGCAAAATGAAGGGTTAAAGGTTAGGAGAGAGTAAGGAGAGGGAAGTTAGCCTCTTATAATCTACTAATATTTCATTTGTAGAAGAGACCATAGACAGAAATCATGGAAAGTAATTATTTTAGGCATACATATTTTTTATTTCATTCTTAGGATGTTGGATTACTTTCTTTAGGTAACACAAACACATATATATGTGATTTATATTATAGTATATCAGAGCTGTATTACAACGGGACTATATTAGTGACAATTGACACCTGGAGTTATTCAGCTACAGTCTCAAGACTTACTCACAAACCTGAACAATTTCCGTCATTTCTGCAACAACCTTTCATTTATATTATATGCTAGCCTCATTCTTTGGTTTTCATGTACATGATTCAGGTTCTGTTCTGCCATATTCCCTACATTATTGTTTCATTATAAACATGTATGGTATAATCTATGACTTGATTATGAATTTAGGAGCTTTTGCTTGCACTTTCATTATATACAGTTGTATTTAATCATATAACTGTGAGATCAGTACACATTTTTAGATAGTTTGAAATTAATTAATTGCAATGTTTACTGTCTGAAACTGAATAGGTAACTAGATAATGTATGAATGCATACTCAATATGTGTACTTGCTCTATGCTCTTAGTTTCTATGTATTACTAACATCCTTGAATTTCGATCTGGTTGATAATTGCTCATATTATATATATGACCAATTTGTCGATATTAGGCATTAGGTAATATTTTGTTTGTATATCTGAACCTTCTGGGCATGATTCCGTAGTAATGGGATATTGTTAGCCTCATGATGGACCTACCATTTTGCCATTAAATATGAGGCATAGTTTTAGCGTACAGACAATATTTTCTAGTCGGGTTAGCAAACATTGATTTTGGGCATTTGACATCAAAGGTTAATATCTCATATCGAGGTTTTTGATTAATATGTTTTAGTATGAGATAAATGATTTTAACCAGATATTATCTCCGTATTAGTTTGCAGCACGTACTGCTTGACTAAAATTGTTATTTAAGTTCGTAGATAATATGTAGAGAAGTTTTAACACTGAAAATATGCATATAATTTATGATGTATTTTTACTTATACCTATTGGTGATAAACTATGTAATTTTATTCGTAATGTACTTATATGTCTGAGTTTTGATATTGGAGCACCTAAGAATCCTTGCTCCTTTAAATTCTGAAACCATTATAGTTCTAATTGCTTAATTATTGTTTTATTGGATTGTTTAATTGAAATTGGTTTTTGTATATAAGAGAATGGTTTTCATTGTTCAAATGTAACCTGATGAAGCGCACCTGAGTGTGCGTGAAAGCGCTCGTTTTCTATTAAATTTCTTTTACTTTTCATGGTGGTTCCTTGCAGTTTATACTTTCCTTTAAACCTGAACAGATTGTAATTTATCTCTTGTGAACAATACACAGTTTCAATTAAGAAAATACTGTTTTAGTATACAGCTTTTTTTTACCTAAGGTTATTTTATTTATGTTGTGTTAAATAGACTGTTCTGCTATGGATTCCATGGTGTTGTAAAGTAGTGACTTGACTATATCACTGCTAATTTGGGCTTCATCAATGAGCCTATGAAATAAAACAGCCTACCAGGTGGATAAGAATGATGGTTTTAGGTCAGCATGTTTATCTCAGCTAAGTGGGTGGACATGATGGAGGCTTTGCTACAAAAGAAACAGCTATTAGACAAACAGTAACCTCAGCAACAGTAGGCAAGAGGGTCTGGGTCTACAAAGCAGCACACAAGACTTCATCCAGTGAACAAAAACAATCAGGAATAATCACCCACACCAACTCAGGTAATGCAAGTGGGATGTATGCTTGCTGTATGCTAGAAGTGGGGAGGGGAGAAGACTATCAGGAAAAATAAAACAAATATTTCTCAAGCCTTTTCATGTATCTATTAAGCTGGAAGAAGTGTTGGCTCCACCCAGAGTTGTTCCCTGAGTTTGTCTGTGACACATGGAGTAGTTATAGAATGGAGGGTTTGCCACACTACCAAGTCTGTAAGGAAGGAAGGAAATCTGCCACTTCTAAGACTTAGTTAAGCAGCAACCAGATGCAGTTATGAGAGAAATGAAAGAATGCAGAAGAGACATTTGAAACTAAAACTGGTAGAAAATAATATAAGAAATGTCCAGAGCTGTGCATATTAATTATTTTTGCAACCAAAGTTTAAGGTTAGACTGTAAATATATGAATGCATTTACCATTAATTTTATATGCCAATAAATGACTGTAGCAAACTGCTTTTGTTGCACTTATATAGGTTGGATCCAATTCTGTATCAGGAAATGCTGGCCTTTGTTTTTGCCATTATGCAAGTAAATAAAGATCCTTCTTTGCTGCTAAACATTACACTGGGATTTGAGATCCATAATCCCTGTTGCTCTGAAGCTTTTGCAGTTGAAAGTGCTCTCTCCCTATTATCTGGAGGAAAGATGTTTCCCAATTATAACTGTGAGAAACAAAAAAATCTCTCAGCAATTGTAGCAGAGGCATTTTCAACAACAACAATATCAGTTGCTAGATTGATGGGCATCTATAGGTTTCCACAGGTAAGAAAATATAATTTATTACATCATGAAACATGCAAAAAATCAGCCAATCAGATTGCAGGAATCATTTTGGCATATTTTTGAAGCAAGAAATGAAAACAAGTTCAAGCTACAAAAAATAAACTACACAAAACATTTTCATTAACATGTAATATAAAACATTCCACAGTCCTAAATAATAAAATGGTCAACAGTTAAATATTTGTTTCCTGCTTATTATACTTTTCAACAAGTTTAAGTTTGAGATAAGTTTTCAAAAATACAGCATGTTTTGGGATTGACATGTAAGTTTATAATTCCTTTAAAGTGGAAGTTCACAAAAAGTATGTTGCTAAGTTGATTATTAGTGTATGTTTAAGAATTGTCTGGTCTCTTTCTGTTCAAATTGTCTGAATTATTTTCCTGCATTTGTCTGCTTCTGTTCCTTGTCTTATATTGTACCCTAATTGGTATTAAATCTATCTTTAACAATCAAACCCAACATCTCTTTCTATGTTGCACTGTTGTTTTGTGCATCTGCTGCAATGTATTCCCCAAGAGCTGTGTCCCATGTCTGATTTGGTTTTCTAAATATATTTCACCCAGCACTTTCTGTATGTCATCTGCTATACTTTGCTTTGATCTTAATTGCCTTCTCATTTGCATCTTTGCAGTAGTGCTGCAGTTCTTGTAATGTACAAACGTGTCCCCATTATGCGACATACATTTCTATGGCTTCCTCTATGAAGCATCAGAATTCATTCACTCATAAATCACTTCCAGAATCACTGTAGATTGAGACAGGACTATGCCATTTATTTCAGTGGAACATATTTTTTGCAGGAATACTGCCTCCTATATGTGCATCAAGTATTCCAGAACCCCCCCTCCAAACTTATATGTATAAATTACAATATTTACATTGCAGTGGGCAATGGGGAAAGTTCCAAAAATGGTACACAGATGCTCAGTTTATTCCAGTAACTGACCAGGTTATTTACAATGGACCCAAAACTGCAGGATATTTTTCAATGCATATTCCATTCATGGTAATTGCTAATTCCTACATCATATTTGCCTTTTTCTTTGTTATTCTCCTTCACCATCTCGGTCTCTGCCAGCTTTGACATTTTTTTCTCCATATTATTCTTTATAATGTTGACATAGTGCTTTTCTTTGAACTGGTTTTGTGATTCTTTGTTTTTAGTCTTGTGAATAAATTTCTATCCAGCTGTATCAATGTTTAAGGTGAAGAGTTGCTGACATTTTTCCTGTTTGGAATTAGAAGTAAGTTGTAGTGGCTAAATCCAGGGCCTCTTGTTTATGGAGCTTGGTTTTCATATAAGTTTAAAGCTGATCATATGATTTTAAAGAAAGTTTTAGACTGTCACATGATTTAAAAAGTTTGTCACATGATTTTTAGTATTTAAACAGTGTGAATTTGGTTCACTTCATCTGAAGAATTTTATTATAAAATAAAATGAAAGCGGTAATATTACGTTTCAAGTTTTTTGAGCTGTATTTGTCAGATTCTCTGTGGCCTTGGGTGTGTTTTTATTAGTTTTTCTTCTGTCTTGGTTTGGTTTAACTCTAAGAATTGGTCGGTAGCCTGCAGAGATTACAATAATGTTACGGAAGCAGCTAAAGCTGGGCTTTCCATTGCTGAATTTGTACTCAGTTTAAAAAAACAATGTAAAATAGGGAAGGGGGTGGTTGGCCATATGACCATTAGTTCAAGAACTTGAAAGCATGGGACATAAGATGCCAGGTATGTTGACATATAGATGGCTACCATACTGGACCAGAGTAAGCATGAATAGAGAACATCCAGCAGTAACAGGAGAAAGCAAGAGGCTAGAAGCCACGCAGTGATTATAATTCCAAATATTGCTAGTAGTCAGTATACACAGTTAAGTATGTCTGTAACTGATGTGTAGATATGCACTCTCAGAAATACTGCTTTCTCATGGAAGGTTTATCATCATGATATCAAAACAGGGTGGAAAGCAAAGAAGAGGGATATTAGTTAGAGGTTGTATTGCATAGGGACAAAAGGGAAAGAAGGAATTAATCCCACGTTTTCTGGTAAATCAAATTATTTATAGGAAACCACTATGACAATATAAAGGTCAAGAGCTAACAAGCATATTAACTTTGAAGGCCTTTGGGAAGCTGACACAGGAACTTAAGACACGTAAACAGTGACCTTTGGCTGGGCAGCTGGCCACTAAGACAACATGGATGTCAATGTGTTCCAATTATAGTTTGTTCACAGGCAGGTGCCAAGTCAGTTTATGTTTGTACATCAACTGTCGTATGCAGATAGAGTGCAAGTTAATGTCTGCACCCTTCAGACAGACCGGACATTCATGCATATAATACAGTTCATGACACAGACAAGAGCTGTAGAATATCCTGAGTAACTGCGGTTGGGTGTTGATGTTGGACTACTTCTGGTCAAATGTTGGACTACTTCTGGTCAAAGTGAGCCATTTCAACTATTGGGGCATGCAAGGCTGCGTGTCTGTGTGTGGGAGAGGGACATGTTTTACTTGCTAAGTGTATATTTACTGAGTACAACTTTACCTCCATGCAGTTTGCGGTATTAGTGTTTGTAGAGGGCATGGAAGGCTTCCAGTAGTACACAAAGGACAGTTCATTACCTGGCTGTTTCCTCAATTTCAGAAGGAAGGGTACACCTGAATCAGCATTTACTTCAGGATGTATGGCAAACATATGAATGGTATTTAGTGAGTGTAAGGCAGACAGCCCTACAAGGGCTAAGATGGAAATGGTAGAACAATAGTAGCACCTCCCAGCATGCAAGGTAAGTAAGTCCAAATATGAGAATCAGGAGCTGTGGGGTTCTCAGAGGGATCCACAAAATGGAACTTTTTACCATACTGAATTGTTCATTTTTAGTTACTTGGCCAGAGACAGCATGGAATAGGTTGCTAAGTAATATTCCCAAAGATGGAGGTAAAAGTCCAGATATGCAAAGGAATTTAAGCCTGTGAGAATGGTTCACAACACATTGTAGTATGTAGCCTTTGTGAACTAGAAAAATGAGAACTCAACAAAGATGCTCAGTTTTGTAATGGTGCTAGCAGGATGAAGTGATATAGAGTTGTTTTAGGGGCAGAGTGTTATGTGGAAAAATAGCCAGAAGGATGGGCAATGAGAGCCAGTACGGCTTGAGACCTTGTTATGGAGGAAAGCTTCATTGTTTTAGTAATAACCCAGTTCAAGGGTATATATTACCTTAAATTTAATCCTGATTGGCCAGGTTTTGTCCTGAGAGTCAAGCCTGGGAAACTGAATGTTCAAGTAAGTAGACAGCAAGTTCTATACAATCCACCACAACCATGAGTTACTGCTGTTATGTTAAGGCTAATCATGCATATGCCAAATATGTTGGTGCACAGCAGTCCAAGAACTACAGTTATCTCTGCAGGCTAGTCATGGTAAATACTAGTTGGTGCAGGACGGTCTGTTTTATACATCTCTAGTTAGGTGGCAGCCAACGAAATGCATACTGAAACTTTTAGATACATTTGTGCTAAGGACTACACTTGCCTCTTGTGCTGTCATTAGCTATTACTTTTTGTTCATCTGTCTGTGACTTATTAATGCCAAAGAGTTTCAAGTATTCTATTCTTTGCTATAAGCCTAACCTGTAATGTATGAATTGTTATATTAATGCATACAAGGGATGTGCGCGCGCATGCGCACGTGTGTGTGTGTGTGTGTGTGTGTGTGTGTGTGTGTGTGTGTGTGTGTGTGTGTCTGTGCGCGTGCATGTTTTATGCATGCTCATGTCAGTGTGTGATTTTGTATTCAGCAGCCAAGGTGCAGCACTCATCATAATTATGTATGCTTTACTTAGGTCACAGTGTAATAGTGTATTAATTAAGGTCATTTATTATCTTCTCTGCTAGAACCAGCATACCTGACTGGCTGCCTGGAGATGAGACCTAATGGTTTTGTAGGCCATCTGCCCAGAACTTGTACATCAATACCTGATGTCCTGTATATCTGGCAGTGCTTTATTCATTTGCCCATTTGCTCGAATGTGTACACTTCTCACTCAAAATTTGTCAAGCTGCAAGAAACCACAGTTGGCATGATGGAAGCATCCTGGGCTGAAACACCAAAAGAGGTTTACAAGACATTACTCATAAATTCCAAGGTTTTCTGTCCTGCTACATTTCTCTGTAATAAATCTTTGAACTCACCTCACCAGTAGAGCACATATAACTAAGGCATGGGAGTCAGCAGGATACTAGTATGCTGAATTGGGTTGGGGACAGTCAGGAAATAAAAAAAGGTAGGGAGCTTGTAGGATTTCTCATTCTTAAGAAATTAGGGAAGCTGTTCAGCTCTGTCAAAAGCTGAACTTGTTAATACTTATTTCACTGAGATTCAGCATCTTTGCCTCACACTGAGTCAGTATTGAAAGAAGTCTGTAGTAAGTCTGTGGAAGTATAAGGTAAAGCATCCATTTTGGAGGGTTAGTGAGAACAGCCTTTAAAAGTGCTAGTTTTACTGTACTTCTCTTAATGTGTCTCATTTTGATGAGATGAGTTAGAATGACTCATGCAGAATCTGAAAATTAATATAATAGTGGATGTGGTTTTGCTACAAGATTTTATGAAGTGATTCTAATCTGAAGGACAAAGGCCTGATAGCTATTGTGACACATAATTGAAAGGGGGAGGGATACTGGCATGGGGTCAAGATTTTGGTCATGCAACTGCACCCTGCTTTGCAAATCATTAACTTTAAGATAATCCAGATGAGGAACATCAACACACATTCCTCAGGTCTCAAAAGGGAACTGAGTCTTGTCTGGTACAGTTATAGCGCACACTCTTAATAACAGAAACAAAACTGGAGATGAGGGAGAAAATGCTGGAAATATGCAACAGCAGCAAGGAAATGGAAGTGTACATCACATTTCACTCAAGACACTTTACACAGACAGAGCAATAGAAGCTGCTATTATAACAGTGGCAAATACGAATGCCATATGTTATCTCATTTATAGCTTTTCTGAATATGTTTTAATAGAAATTAATGAGTGTGACTGATTGGTTATGGTGACATTATCAAATAAAACTAAAACAAGAAAATTATCTGACCAAAGAATAGCTCAGCCTGGAATGATGTGTGATGGAGAGTGAAGACAAAGCAAATGACAGAAGTGTGGAACCCCTTGTCAAGGATGAGATAATCATAACAAAGAGGCTCATGGGTAGGCAGGGTCAGCTATTTTACGAGAACAAAGATTGAAGTACCAGAGTGATGAGCACTTTCTGGGATAACCTTAAAGTTAAAAAATGACATCTCACTCATTTTGTTATGTAACAAAGGGACTGACAAAAGCACAGTTATGCTTACATGGAGAAAGCCTATTACCATAAGTTAAAGGCTTTGAAGGGTTATCCAGGAGGTCACTATCATGATGCAGGGTAACCAGGAAGACAGACCTTATCAATTCCGGTATAGATGTCAAGTTTGTTAGTGGTAAGTGTAGAGTAGGAAGTTCAGTCAAGAAATTTCGTAGGTGGTAGGAGAGCCAGGATCTCTGTAATCGAGTACGATCACTAAACTGTTGACTTTTGATATATGTTAATATAATGAAAAGCTGAATAAAAATATTGACAACTCCACAGTATCCATCTGACTAACAAAGATTCCTTCTCAAAAGTGTGGGGCAAGCAACCCCGTGTCTCAACTAAAAACGGTAAAGTGCAAAGACAAAACATTCCAATGAATTGGGGAATCATGCTTCCTCATCCTTGCTACTTCTATCAAGTAAATCCAATATTTCTGTACCATAGGATGATGAAAATACTAGCCTACAAAGTCTGCAGTCTTGGGCCATGAAGGAGTATGCTGCAACCCCAGAAAGAAATGTCTGAGAACTTCATGGCAATTTGAGAATCCATTGAATCCTTCAACACCATCATGAAAAATACAGCAGGAGATGTGGCCCAAATAATATATGATGACTAAGCATGAGTCACAATTAGCTGCAATATAGTGGAGATTGCCAAGCAAAATAAGGAAATGGCAGATCATTGGGTGATAATGGTGCAGCGCTCATCCTCCAAGATTTACAAACAACCTCTTCTCATATCTGCAACAAAAATTGGAGGATTTAGAGAACCGGGCCCAGAAGAAGGTCTCTCAGAAAAAATGGAAGGTGCAGACACATTAGACTTCCTGAAAAGAGAACTAAGTACTTTCATAGGAACAACATCTCCACCAGTGATCAACAGGGCACACCACATAAACACCAGGAACCTGCTTCCAGGAATGACCAGACACCTTATTGTCTGTTGTCTAATTGTCTGGATAGAGAAGCAATTATGGTGAAAGCCCTTAAAGAACAGTCTATGAAATCTGGTAGTTATCAGGTGTTAATTCACACCTGACTACAGTGCAGCTCTCTACAATCATAGGAAAGCCATGGTGACATACCAAAAGAGATGGTGGGCACTGGGTTCTCTCTGCAGCTCCATCTTCCTGCCATTTTACACATGTCAAATAACACTCAATTATTCTTGCACTCACCTCTGGAGGTGATGTTTTTCTGCAGAAGGAGGAAGACATAAAAAAGTGTCATATGGCAAGGCTGTCCACAAACCTCCTCCACTCACACACTCAGTGAAACAGTGAGACAGACCAATACCTGCTTCTCCCAGTAAGGCTCCAGCGTAAAAAAAGTGCAAAGATATGAAGTCAACATTATGATCTGGGAAAGAACCCTGCAGGTGTAGGTTGCTACTTTTCTCCTCCACTATGGACAGTTACAACAGATTTGCCCTTTTAAAGCATTCAGTAGAGGTTGTGCCCTCCCAGGATGAAACAGGCCTAATGGATTAAGAAGTTAATGTTGAGGGGTTAACGGAGAGGGAAACATCATGGACTGATTCCTTTCATTTAATCTATGAAACAGTTGAAGGGACATGAAAAGTAGTCATGTTGAAAGTTGGTCAGAAACCTTTTTGATTCCCCCCAAATAGTTCTTTTGCAAGAAATAAAGTAGAAGAAATTTAAAGCTCAGCATTTTATGAATGGGGTGGAAAGGATCTGTTTACTGTAATTGGGCCTTAAGTTTAAAGTGAGGGGTTGCCACTTTTTTATACTCTTCATTACAATGGGTGGCTCATAAAAAGGTGAGTGATGGGCTTGGGAGATGTCTGGTTTTACATGTAGGAACTAATGCATATCATCCCCTAATTGGGAACTTTTATGGCTTAATACAGACAACATCGCAGCCTTAAGGAGTTTTCTTTGCGGAGTTGACTCAGCAATGAAGGGGGGAGTATATCTGACACTGCTGGCGAGAATTTTAATGCAGTCTTAAACAATGAGCTGGACAGATTACCTACAGGGAGAAATGGAACCCCCAATGTTACCAGTCAACTTAATAGTATGATACAGGACTTAGAAGTAATGGATATATGGCAGATGCACCAAACAGAGGGCTGGGACTTCACATTTTATAAATCAGATGGCAAGCTATCCAGCATATTAGATATTTGGGTCCCCTCAACCCATAGAATGGATCAGGTTGTTGACATAAATACGGAGGTGGGTCCCCTTTCAGATCACAACATGGTTACTGTAAGACTTACTTTGGACGCACTCAGAGCTCAGCAATCCTACGGAAATCTATTCCATTACTTCTGTGGGATGAGGGGTATACACATGATTTGAGGGACTAGATAAAAAGATGGTGGAATAAGCAAGGGAGAGTGAACTCTAATTCAACCCAGACTCAGCCATACTTTACAGTAGTATGTGGAAGGGAGCATATACAATGCAAGAGCAAGCAGAGAGCACAAAAGGAGTCCACACTACATCTGTTATTCAGGACTACTTCTGAGAAGGAAAAAAGAGCTTTCAACCAGATAAAATGGAAACACTCAAATCAGACAATTAAAAAGGGAATATACAGACTTAATCTAAAAAAAGCATCTCAGAAAAATGGGGGCATATGAAACTCGTCTGCTGGGCTAGAGGTTACACTTCACAAAAAATAGTGGCTTAATTGGGTGAGGAGTGGAGAAGGTAGATTAGTATAGCAGCCTTGAAAAATGAGAAGGGGGAATTCCTCACAGCCACAAAAGTGGTAAATAGAGTATTAAGAGACTGCTATGCAAATGCAACCTCAAAGGCCTTTAACTGGCAAATAGATGAACTAACTAAATATTTGCAAACTTACAGTCTTCCACATTTAAGGGAAGATTGGGTTAATCTGCTAAAGAAGCCCATATGCATGCTGGAGCTTGATACAGTAATACAAAGGTTGGTTGGAGGGAAAGCCCTGGGATTAGATGGATACAGCATGGAATTTTAGAAACAATTTAAGTACAGCCTGAGTGGCCCCATGCTCAGTTTCTTTAATTAGTTTTGTGCAGCTGGAAAATTTGCAGTGAAGCTTAGTAATGCTAAGGTAATTATGCTATCCAAGCCATGTGTGGATCCACTGGACCCAAATAATTATAGACTTCTCTCATTACTATATACAGATTTTAAAGTAGTTGCCAAGATCTTAGCAGTTAAGCTGGAGAGGATTATCCGAGAATTTGTCAGCCTTAATCATTTAGGCTTTATGAAAAGTAGACTAGGGGCCCCTGACTTAATTCACATTTGGCTTCATATACAAATCTTTTTTATGGATAGCATATAGTATCAGATACACTTTTAGACTTTCTTAAAGCCTTTGATTTAGTTTATTGGAACTTCATGTGGGCCTGCATGGATGAGCTAGGTTTCTCCACAGAGTTTATTTGTAAATTTAAGCTGCTTTATGCCAACCCAACTGCTCAGATACATATGCATCAGACGCTTCCCAATTGGGTTGATACTCAATGTGGTACTAGACAGTGGTGTGCACTCTCACCTTGTTTATTTGTCTTAGTTGCATTTGTCACAGATCTTATATTACAACATGAACATGGTAACAGATGGCTCTGCTTGTCCCAGTCCTATTACATTTTTTTTATTCTTGATACATGGATGTTTGGGTGCTATGGGTGGCAGACCCCCCAGATTAACTTAACCCCATTCTTAATACTTTAGGTATTACTGGTTGTTACTCAAGGCTATAGGTTAATATGCACAAATCCACCATTTTTCTGCTGAATCAAAAGACACTTGATCTACTTGAGGATTGAAAGTTGCCCCCTTATGACTGTGTCACAGAATGCAAATATCTGGGTATCAGTATAACCTATAAAATGGGTGATTTAGTGCCATGTAATACTGACCCTCTATTGGCATATTTGCAAATAAAAATACTCCATTTAATAGTGCAAAAATCTCACATTTCTGCAAAGGCTCCAAGACATCAGACTGTTTTTTTTACCTAAAATATTCCTTTTTGGGCACCTACCTCAGTAACATTTTCTTAGCTCCCAGACAAGCTACAAAAATGGCCAGGAAACTCCTTGTGGGATGGCAGAATCTCCAAACTTAGCAGAAAAAAACTCTGTATGGCCCATAAGGATGGGGTTTTTGGCCTTCTCAGTATTAAGGCTTGTGGTCATGCTAGCATCGGATGGTTATGCCACAGGATACAGAACACGTCTCTACCCATCTGGGACGTTAGAGATATTCCTTTGAGGAAACCCACTCTGGGAGATATTGAAAGGGAGAACCTCCTCATACAAGGTCTAGGATCCAGGAGGTATTTATGAATGGTACCCAAATGTTGTAGCAACTAGCCTGGACAAAGGAACTTAAGAACTATCAAACTCCCATTTATAGTACAACCATAAATTTACTATAGACAAAAAAACTTAGTTTGATAAAATGGATTGAAGCAAGAATCATCTATCTTAAATGTTTTTTATACCTACCTAGTTTAGAAGTAATCCCCTATACACAACTCAAAGACACTTATCCCATGGCAAACATTCAATAGTGGCAATATCTGCAGCTACACAGATGTATAAATGTCTCAGGATCCTGGCTCCAACAGGAGTTTCAAGGAGTAGTTGAGAGTGGCCAATTGCCTCTTCTCTTAAACTCATATACAGACAGCTTCTAAAACCTCATGAGGTTGTTATTGCTCAGTTATGACAAACATGGGGATCCTTTTTGAGTTTGAACTTGGAGGAAACAGATTAGTTGTCCTGCCTCAGATCACTAAATGACAACAGGTTTCCTGCACATAACAGATTTACCTCACAAAATTGATTTGCCCTTGGCAACAAACACCCATTCACTGCTTAAGTCCAAACACCATTAAAGACAGTAGATGCTGGAGATTTGAGTAAATGGTAGAGGACTATATCCACATGATATGGTAGTCTAAGATGATATCCCCAATGTAGTCACATGTTATGGAGGGTATCCGAACAACTATAAGGTCACACATATTAGTAGAAGACTCACTAAAATTGCAGCTATTAGGTATGTCATCAGAAAAAGCACCCTTCCCTCCTCCGTATTTCGTCAATTAGGTGTGTAGTATCATAGGATCATAGGAGGTTACTAGGCTAATGACCCTAGGGCCCTTACAAGCCTAGCCAAGTTTTACCCTTGTTTCCATGATCAATGAGGTGCTCTGCTTGATATGAAGTGAGTCTGTTCCAAATGTGTGGCAACTTCTGGGAGACAAATCTGTCCCTCCAGCAGGTTCTAGTAATGTCACATACCAGGTTAAGATCATTAGACCGAGTAACCCATGTACCATTTGACTTATGGATATACAGCATTTCCAATAAAGCAGGGTCAAAGATTACCTTATATGCAAGGCAAAGATCACTTCTGAGTAGTCTGTATGAAACAGAATAAAGTGACAGTGATTTCAGATAATCCTCATAAGAAAGATGCTGAAGACCTTGAATCTTTCTTGTGAGGAACCTTTGTGGTCTCTCCATTTGCTGTAGGTGCTTGGAGAGATGCATACCGAAAGGGGCATTGCACTCAATTATTGGCCTGATGAGGGAAGAGTACAGGGAGGTTATAACTTTTTTTTTTCAGAGGTAATGCTCTTACTTATGAGATGAGCAAAATAGAATGCCCTTCTTACTCTCTGGACATGGTGATCAAAGGTAAGGTTGCTGTCAACCTGTGTGCCCAGGTCTCTCACCATTAAGTGTGTACTTAGGGTGTTGTTATTGCTGTGGTAGTTAGCAGGAACATCACTCTTACCGAAAGGGATGATAATACATTTTTTCAATTGAGTTTAAGTCTCCTATTTTGTCTATGTGGGTCCTATCAGTGAGCCATTTGTGGGATATTATCAGGTACTGTGGATGCTATGTTTTTTACCTTGGAGGTATTGTTAAAACCTACCCTTTAGAGAGATACAGGGGGGAACATGGGATGTCTTTAGTCACCCAAAACTATGGTGTTCAGATGTATCTTGATAGACCTCAAGTAGATCCATTAGGGAAAGAGTGTGACCTGATTCATGGAGAGGGTCCTGTAGCTGCATGACTTTGAATAGGGTGTCCTACCAACAGCTAATTGCACTTGAAGTCTCCAGGAGTCATGCTGTCTAACCAACCATCAGGGGGGTGTTTATATTCAAAAGAATTTTTGACCACCCGCCCTTTTCCCTTTTAGTTTTGTGGTCTTTTGTTTGTGGTCTGAAATGTGGGGTGTAGGTGCACAATTGCTCTCCACAGTCTCCACAGTCTTGTAGAACCAAAGTGTGTGTGTAATGTGTCTGTGTCTTCCAAGTGAGGTGAGTTCAGTGAATGCAGTTTCATATTTCTTAAGACTTCTAGAAAACCTTGAGGTTGTTTTAAAACCTTGAGGTTGTTTGATGGATTTGTTTCCATGAGAATTTTGTCCAAAAGAAAATTTGGGGGGCAAAGGTCTTGTCCAGGGTCCAAACCCCAGGGGACAGTAATCCCAGATCTACAGATGAAGCACATCTCTCATCTCGCACATCAATCCCAGGTATCCATCAGCATCCAGCAGTTATTTTTTGGTCAGTTATTTCAACCCTCTCAATTGTAACATCTCCAATTTGTCTCACCAGATTATATAGACTGAATAATAGACTGGATAAAAATGAAGCATAAAGAGAATAAAATTAAAATATGGGAATGAAAACAGGTGCCTGTTGCATTTAGGAGCAATATGGATTCAGCAATCAGTTTAGTTATTTTTCTGTACAACATTATTAATTATATTGACTCTAGCTTTTTAATTTTGCAGCATATTCTGAGAATTGTTTTACATTCAAACATAGATTTTGTATACTGATTGATTTCATGAATGATGAGTGTCTTCTATATTGAAATCAGATACTGATAATCTTTATCAAATAGAAAACAAAAATCAAATTATCAAATTCATTCATCTAAATAATATACTGTTCTTCTTTCTCCCTCTACACATTCAAATATGCAGTACAAAGACATATTAATTTTCTCAAATGAGGCATAAGCCACAGCACAACCAATTATCTTGTGATTTATCAAAGTACTTTTGCACCCTCCAGTACCCGAGTAATACATCCAAGTCTTGCACTCACACTGTCATAAGTTCATAGGTTCATAGGTTGGTACTAGGCTATTGGCCCTAGGGCCTATACAAGCCTAGCCATAACAATTCCCTGGATATTTCTTCCCACAATATTTACTTCCCTTTATGTCCCACAACTATGGAAAAACTCAATTATTACTTCCCTTCACAAAGGCAGTAACATCAGTGATCTATCTATTGGCCCATCTCCCATACTCTCACCTCTATCTAAAATTCTAGAAAAGCGTATTCATTCTCAATTACTAAAACATCTCACAGACAATAACCTACTCGTACCCACCCAACATATTTTTCGGCCAGCACACAGCACAGCAACAGCCTTACTGTCATTTACCAACACTGTATACAAAGCTCTTAATGCAGGCCTACTAACATCTGTGATCCTACTAGACCTATCAAAAGCTTTTTATACAGTGTCCCACTCAAAACTACTTTTACAACTTAAGACCATAAACTGCTCCCCAGACACTCTAACCTGATTCCATAACTATCCACACAACAGCAAATAATCTGTTACCTGCTTAACAACACAGGTGTTCCCCAAGGGTCTATTCTTGGGCCTTTGCTTTTTAACATATTTATTAATAATCTCCATAAAGCATCCATGCAAAGTACACTCATTCAATAAGTGGATGATTCATCTATAATTACATCCTCTAACAACACCTCAGATTTCCTAACGTTAACACAAAATGCATTTACTTCCATCGAATCCTGGCTTAATGAAGCTCAACTGCTACTTAATCCCAAAAAATCAAAACTTTTACTCTTCACAACCAAACTTTTAACTCTAGACTTTAAAATATTCTCTCAAAACAATGCAGACATTGAAATTGTAAAAAACAGCCAAACTGCTTGGCATCACAACTGATGACAAACTATCCTTTGAGAATCATATACTCAGCCAAATCAAAAAGACCCATTTTCAGCTTGGCAAACTCTATAGGCATGAACTCTATTTGGACAAGTCTACCAAGTTGAAACTAGCTAATAGTCTATTTCTACCCTCTCTCATCTATGGTTGCCCCATTTTCACTAACCTACACACATCTCTCCTGACCAAACTGCAGTTGTGTTACTGGAAAAGAGGCAAGTTTGTCTCCAACATGCCAACTTGCACAGATCATTGCCTGGCGTTTAAATCTATAAACTGGTTTGAGTTCCCTCATTACCTACATCACTCCCAACTTACTCTCACCCACAAACCACTAAATAATCCAAACTTCTCCCCATCCCTTCAAACTATAATACAAGCACACACCCCTACTCAGCATCTTAGGTCCTCTAACAAACAACTCTTAACCAAAATTAAACCCAACAAATGAGCTGGACAATGTCTCTCTTCCCATGCCATTGCCAAACTTTGGAATGTGCTTCCTCTCTCTATTACTCAACTAGACTCTTTAAAAACATTTAAATTTGCACTAAAAGAACACTATCTCAATAACCTTGTCTGTTCTTGTAGTCATATGATTAAACCGCCTTAAATGTTTTGGCCACCATACACTACAAATACTTTTACTAACTTAATGTAGTTGCAGTTTACAGTATCTGTCTTTGTATCCAATCTCTCTTGCTTTCCTTATTTCTGTGTCTGACTAAACAGAATTGATTAAACAGTATTCTTACTTATGAGAATATACAAACAGAATTACTAAAAATCTAACACACTGGGTTTATTTTCTTTTATTGTATACCTCTATAATATGTATTTGTCTTGTATATCTACTTCAATTTGTATTATGTAAAAACTTTCTTGACTTTCAAATTTAAGCTGATGCTATATACAAATTTCTGTGATTGTATAGATCTTTTCTCCCCGGGCCTCCACTGAAAATGGGTCGTTTGGGCCACTGGACTTTCCCAGTCAATAAATAAGTAAATAATAATAATAATGCTATATGAATAATAATAATAATAATATAATAATTATTATTTTATAATAGTACTAATAATGTTATACTAATACTGATAATAATAACAATTTTATACTACTACTATTAATAATAATGCTATACTACTACTAATACCAATAATAATAATAATTCTGCAACATCCACGGAATGGTTTGAAGGGACAAATATGTTTCACAGAGGATACCACTGTTGTGGAACAAACTCCATATCCACATAAAACAAAGTTCATCCCTGTCCATTTTCAAGCACAACTTACATCTATGGATGGGAATCAGAAAATCTACCTATGAACCTATAATAATTTGAAAAATACACTTAGAAGTAATGCAGCATTGTATTGCTAGCAAGTAAACAGATGCACACCCTGCAAGTGTTTTACCCACATGATACACATTTATGATAAAGTTTATAAAAAACAGCTATGCATGTTATCATTGTGACTGCAGCAATGTTTGTTCAACTCTTGAGTGAAGGAATGTATATTAAAAATGGAGCATAGACAAGTGCACACTAAATTCTACTCTCGGACTGAAGTATGTTATGAATAAATAAGAAAGGGATTCCAATTAAAAAGTTGTGCTCTGCAGTGCATGTTATTTAATGTGTAAGAAATGAATGTTTGACAAGCATACAGTTTATATACATACAGGAGTACTGGTTCAGGAAGTACACTGATGTGCTCTTTCTCTCTCTCTCTCTAGTCCCCTCTTTGCCTAACTGTATTGTGTTTTGGAAGAGGCAATACTGGTGTCCTTAGTTCTATATCTGCTCCACAATGAGCTAGAGTCACTGCTGAAGTGGTGTTTGGTACTGACTTTATTAAGCTGCTTATATTTTTCTGTATTTGTGTTTCTTCCAACTACTTTATTACGTCATCTTGCTTTTTCCTGCTACTTGCTGCTTGTTCTCTAAAGTTTTTAACTGCATCTTTTCTGTTATATTTATTATTGCTTATTTATAGCCTGTCTAAATTGTAAGCATTATTCTAAGCCTCTTAGTTTTGGGTTAAACACTTGGGATTTAGGCCCACCCCTTAGCTCTTCCTGGCCATTCTCCCTAAGATTCTGACAAATATGGATGGGCAATTTCCTACAGTTTCTCCTGCCGGTTTAGTTGATATAGGCATCCTGAGACAGTGTAGCAACTGCCTCAGGTACATGGACAACCATCTGCTATTACTACTTAGGAACACAATTTGTGAGAGGTGCAATTACATTAGGAACCTAGAGTCCATGCTTTCTCCCTCTCAAGCCAGTATATCTGGCACCGAGAAGGCTGTCAACACAATCACTACACCTCAAACACCACCCACACCTACACAACACACACCTACATATGTGGAAGACTTCAACATAAACATACCCAAAGAAAGGAGACCTCTGAGGCAAAAACACACATGATCTCCACAGCTCTCCACACCACAAACCATGCATAATCCATACACTTGTGTCTCACAGCCACTAAGGCTTAACCATAAACCCAACATTTTAGTCATAGGAGACTCCATTGTGAGACACACAGATGTACCTATCACCAGGCCGGATAAGGAGAAAGTCATGGTTAGTTGTCTGTCAGGTGCCAAAATCTGCCATATCACATACGCACTCAAGTCTCTCAGCAACAGGTACTGTTATGAATATGTCATAGTCCATGTTGTTGTGAATGATTTCAGATGTACCTCCCTGAACTATATAAAGAGAGACATAATTGAGGTCACTGATTATGTGTCCCAGGCAGGCATGTCCCTAGCCTTAAGCAGCAGTCTACTGTCACCTAGAATGATGCCACAATACAAAGAGAAAATTATTAACTTTAACAATTGGCTTAGTTTCTAATGTCATTCCAGGGGGATCCAGTACCTGACAGCCTGGGAAGATATGATTGACAGACCATGATGCTTTGCAAGAGATGGCCTGCATCTGTCTCACCTGGGCTTCAGATGTCTGGCAAAGGCTCTTGCCTCTTCCGTATGCCTTTTTAGGAAAAGTGATAAGGTTAAAAATACCAACATAAAAATTTCAACAAAGCACAAATTAATGGTCATGCTGCTAAACTCTAGGAGCCTAAACATGAAACTGCAGTCATTGCAAGCATTCTTAACCCTGGAAGATGCTGACATTTGTGCAGTCACAGAAACCTGGTTCAAAGCTGTGAAGAGCACCCCAGCCTTATCCGTTTACTCATCCTATCATACATTCAGACCCCAAACTGTGGGCAGTAAAGCCAAAGGAGGTGGAGTTTCAATATATATTTAAAGACATACACATCTCCAGGCTGGTCAGACAGTATGACATACAGGATATACTTCAGGTGCAATTAACCATTAACAAGACCCCTATTTAGATCATAGCCAACTACCAGCCCCCAAATCTGACTCAAGATGCCCAATCCACTAATCTGGACCTGTTCAAATCTATCAAGATTCACTCCTTTACCCTGATCCTGGGTGACTTTAACTACCCAAACATAGACTGGAAGAACTACTCATGCCAGAACAGAAATGTCCAGACATTCCTCAATTTTGTCAATGCAAATGCCTTGCTAGTTGATACCCCCCACAAGAGGTGATAATATCTTGGACTTGGTATTAACCAACATGAGTTACCACTGCAACATCCCTACAGTATCATCCTCCCTGGTAAGATCCGACCATAAAGCGGTCAGTTTCGAAGTCACC